>NC_043712.1:68845684-68988625 GCF_006229205.1 Suricata suricatta | reverse complement strand
ACTGCACCAAGAACCTGCGCGGTGACCCCGGCGCCCAAGGAAAGGGCGCGGGGACTGCGATCCAACCCGCAGGCCTCGGACGCCCCGGCGGGGAGGTGGGGGCGCGGTGATTCCGGCCGCGCTCCCCTCGGCGATCCGCTTGCGCGGCACCCTTCCGGGACAGACAAATCCAAGAGGACTGCTTTTCCTCGCGCTTCTCCCGGTCCGCCTCCTCTCCGGGTTCTCCTCCGCGGCGCTGGCCGCGGGTGAGGTGCAGGTGGCCCGGCGCCCCCGGCTAACCCCACACAACCAAACCTGGCGATGTTAGGGACCCACCGCTGCGGGTCCGGGCAGCGTCTTCGGCCGGGCGCTCTCGGGCTCCAGGGAGGCGGCGAGGAACGACGTCCCGAGAGCGGCGGAGGCTCCGAGCCAGGCGCTCCGAAGCCTCAGCCCGGGCGGAGGAGCGCGGGATGACGACGAGGCGGGGAAAGTGCGAAGGGCGCGCCGGGAGGCGGCTCGGCACGCCCCGTGCGACCGACACTCGGTGTTCTCTTCGGTTGCACAAACCCTCCTGGCCCGGCGGGGCTACTCCACGGAGAGGAGTCTCGCAGCCACCCGCTGCTCCTCGAGCCCGGGGCGCATCCGGGCGCCGCGCACCGCGCGCACTCGCTCCGCACGCACTCGCCCAGCACTGCCGGCCCGGCCGCTCTGGACTCTTCCTCCGAGCCCCTTCCTCAGCCCTCCTTCCTTCTTTCCCTTCGTCTGCCCCTCCTCGAAGGGCGCTCCAGCCCGCTGAAAAGTTCTCTCACGACCCGGGGGGCGACATCCACGAGATGGTGGGGGAAAAGGCAGGCGTGCGCTCCGCAGGTCGGCCTCCCTACCCAGCGGGCAAACTCCGCGGGCGGGTTGGGAGTAGTCGCTGCGGGGGTTAAGTCGCCGCCGGCCGGCGGAGGTCCGGACTGGTGGCGCGGGTCCCGCCCGGCCGTGAGAGAGTGGGGGTGGCGCAGTCGGCAGCCTCAGGGACGCGGGGCACAGGGTACCCGCCGCCGCTGCTGCTCCTGCAGCCGCCGCTCCCGCCGCCGCCGCCCGCGCCTCTCGCGCCGGTTACATTAACACGCGGTTTCACACTCCGGAGCTAACCAGCGCCGGCCCCGCCCAGCCCTGCGCGGGCGGGGGGCGGGAGCGCAGAGCCGGCGGGGGACGTGGGCCCTGGCGGGGGAGGGGGGGGAGCGGGGAAGTGTGCATCAGCCAATAGCTTGCGCCGCGCCCAACGTGGGGTGCTGACGCGACGTGTCCCCGGAGCCTATGGCAGGAGAGCACCGGACGGACCGGCCTCCCCCTCCTCTCCCACCCAGCTTGCTTCTATCTCCGCCGTCTCCTCGGTCTCCCCTCCCGCCCCCCTACCCCTCCTCCGCCTGCCGCGTCCTCCCGGGCTCGGAGAGGAACTGTTCCTGGAGGAGCCGCGGGACGCCGAAACCAACCAATGGGAAGAGGCGAGACGCGGAGATTGGCACTGTGGATGGGAAGGTCGGAGAGAAGGAGAGCGGCGGGGCCGGGCTGTCAGTCAAAGTAACGTGGGGCCTGCGAGGGAGCGCGCGGGCGCGCGCGAGCGGGAGGGCCCGGCGAGCGTGTAGCCGCGGAAGCCGGGGGCTCGAGTTTGCAAAAAAAATCCTGCCACTTGTTCACTTTTCCCTTTAATGGAAATCCTCAGATCTCAGTGAAAGTAACTCAACTAATCGCGTAGTTTCTTATGGGGTGCGGGGGTTGGGGGTGGGAGTTCAAGCCAAACACGTCTTTCTGTGCTTGCCCCTCGGATGCCCCTCTTTTGAAAGTGAGGTCACATTCAAAACTTTCCCTGAGGATTGTTTTTCCTTGAGCTGCCTTTTCGCGAGGAGTGGACTGTGCACTTGGTGGGAAATGCGGGCGCGCGTTGGCTGGCGTATGTACACCGTCCAAGACTAGGCTTTTAATTTTAATGCTCACTCCTCTCTTTGCACCCAAGGTGGTAGGGATTGGCTTTTATTGGAGCATTTCAAACGACTTTGCAAAAAAGTTGGCCTGCTTTGGTTTGGCGGGAAGGATACCTAAGGTGCTGCCAGGGTAAGGGACGCGCGTCCCAGTCGCAGATTGAGGCTTTTGCCCACGGCGCGACATCTCTGGTCCTTGTCTTAAAAGTATAGACTTCGCCGTCTTTGGGGTTGGGGACTGCTGAGAGTTTTAGGGGCCTCTCAGCAGCTTGACCACGAGTCTGTTAACAACTACTAGAAACAAAGGGAGACAATGGGATAAACCAGCTTTGAAACCTAGAAACCTGCCCTGCCCACTCTTAGCCCCAAGCTTCTGGTGGTATCCCCGGACTGAGCGGCGTACGAGCTAAATGGGAAGCGTTGGGTGCATGACGTGGCCAAAATTCTTATGAGTGGAATTTGACCTAAAATTTTGAGATTTTAAATAAACGGGGCATACTGTGTAAATCTCCCGTTTTTGTCTATTTCTCCAAATGCACCCCCCAGCAGAAAACCTTCAGTATTGCCGCATTTATATTTTTGTTTAAAGAACAGTTAGGTTGAACTATTGCCACACACGATTGGTGAATGAATAACGGTGTTGTAGCCAAATGATGGTGAATTCTTCCGTAAGAAAGACACATCTTCGGCAAGCATTGATCCGACACTGGAATATACTTAACAGGTTTTTGGTATTAATAGCCCCAGCGTCCACATTATTTTACTTTAAAGAGACTTATGAAAAGGCATTTCTTTAAACAGAAATACATTTTATTTGAAGGTTTGCTTTCTCAGAGATCTTTTTCTTGAAATATTAAAAGAATCATTTTAGATAATACATTTCACTGTTGGAGTTGACTTTAAATATGTATGATATTGATTTGTCTATAATTGCATCAATCCCGAATATCAATTATAAATGAAAAATTAAAGGAGCAATTTTAGCCAGCCTGTACAAGGCCTTAGTAAATTCTTAAACAAGTTTCAGCATGTGGTTTTGCAGTGTTCTCATTAAGTGGGGTGGGGGTGGGGTTATATTATTCATTTTGCTAACATGGAGAATGAAAAGGAAGCAAGCACTGGCCCACTTTCCTGATTTAAATTGAGTGATGACTCAAGCAGGCTTGCTCCACATATAGGACTTTTTGAAATCATATGATCCAGGGGCTACGAAGCTTTGACTTTGGCAACCTGTGTACCTTGAAATCTTTGTCTCCTGATTGGGTCAGTCTCTGGTCCGTTCATCCCATAATCAGCCTCAGGACTCTGTAGAAAGAACTTGGATGCACAAATATGCCTGTGCCTGCTGGTCCAACTGAAACAACTGAGACTTCTCCAGGCTTACCCAAGCTTTACTTTGATTTACTGGCACACACTGGCAATTAGGCTTAAAACGGGATATTTTGAGACGGGAGCCTTCTGGATTCCTTATAATGTAGTATCTGGAGAAAAGAAAGAGTAATGATTTTTAAATTCGAAGACCTCTGTGCATAAAGATGGTTGGTTTTTTTAGTGTATCCAATCCTCCTTGACAGAGAGAAGGCTGGGCCCCTCTTCAAGGTCATATTTTCTCTGTGATTGTCATGCTGTAATAATTATACTACAAAACTCTCATCAAACTGCATTACAAATGATGGTGTTTAAACAATCAAGTAGCTTTAATCTTATGTTTTAAATAAATAATATATGTGCAGATTGTCTACAGCCTGTTTAGAACAAAATCTTACTCATGAAATCTATAATTTTAGTCTTCTATTTAAAGTCTGCTAACCATAATCTTTTTTACCTTCAACGTATTCATATGTTGATGATGTTTTAACATGAGATGATATTAAGTACTCCGCTTCCATAGAAAATTGTCTCTGAAAAAAACAATCCCCTTTTTATACTTTGCAAAGAAACAAAAAGATTGCCAGATTGTTTGTTTTATCATTGATGCATATTTGGGTATATTTCCATTCATTTGTTGCTGACTGTCAAATTTTCATAAGTCATGAAATGGCATAAGTCATTATAAAAACTAGATGTCATATATTGTACATAGGTTCTAGACCAAATAAAAACACTCTGGGTGCTGGTCATAGAAATTATGCATCTTTTAAATCTATTACTTTTTTATTTGAAATGAGTATTTCAATTTCTGAAGTTCACTTGTTATTTTCTCTTATAATTGTGGGTTATTTCTTATATATTTTCTCATTGGCCTTTTTAAATTTATTTTTAATGTTTTTAATGTTTATTTTTGAGAGAGAGAGAGACAGAGTACGAGTGGGGGAGGGGCAGGGAGAGAGAGAGACAGAATCCGAAGCAGACTCTAGGCTCTGAGCTGTCAGCACAGAGCCCCATGGGGGTCTTGAACCCACAAACTCGTGAGATCATGACCTGAGCCGAAGTCAGATGCTTCACTGACTGAGCCACACAGGCACCGCTGCCTTTTTTTTTTAACTGAAAGTTTTCTTAAACCTGAGAATGTAGGGTCCAGAAGAAATTTTCCCAGCATTACTTTATAACCTTCCTCCCCGCCCCCCCCAGCTCTTTACCAAAGAAAAGGGCAAGATGGACTTGGGCATGGAGGAGAGAAGGCAAAGAAAGAAAGAAAAAAAAATCAGTAGCAGATCCATGCAGCAGTAAAACCTCAAATAAAATCACATCCAAAGAATCTCTTGCGGTTTCACACAATATGGTAAAATTAGAGATTGCAGGAAACCAACTAAATTAAACTGGGAACATTTGAAGAGAAACGAGCAGAGTTTATGAAAATGACACATTGACTGACCAGTATGCTTTTTTATCAACAATTTCTTTGTTAAGATGCAGATCAAAGGAACCTGCATATGTTTTCATTTTGTTCTAACTAGAAAATTACATCCAGATGTTTAATAGGCATTTGGTTGGTTTTTCAGCATTGATTAGATATGTTGGTTCTGTTTGCTTACAAGTGTAGCCGGATCATTAGCTAATGCAAAGAAATGTTTGCTGTGAGTTGCTAATTAGGGCTTTTGGAAACCCTCCATGCTCAAGAACAATTTGTACAGTGGCCAGATGAACTTGAGGGACTTGAAGAAGTTGTTTTCCCTTTTCTGGTAGGGTGGGAAGAAGCAGACAGACCCATTCCCTAATCTGCCTTTGCCTATGGGGATTGGGATGCTATCCCTGAGGATTAGAGTGCAAATAAATTAGGAAGAGACCACACAGGCACTCCCCAACATGGAGATCAATGTGCCTTTTCTGGAACCACCACCATGTTGTCTTTGGGAGTGGGGGAAAGTGAACGTCTAAAACGCTGAACATTAACATGTGGAAGATGCTTGGTGCTAATGTTATCAAATACACAGCCTTTTTAAGTATACTTTAGAGACAGATCGGAAAGCCCTTTATGATAAACGAGTGTACTTGAATTCATTACTGTAGTACTTATAATTAAAAATGTCTCCTTTGCAATTTCAGTACTTACACAGGGTACAAGAGACCAAGCTTGGGAAGGGGAAGGCTGGAGCTAGTGGAAGAGATGGAAGGAGGGGAATTTTGGAGTCAAGGATGAGCCTGGGAGGAAGTGCAGTGTTTACTTTCACAGCCACTCATTTGTTTACCTTGTTAAAGCCCCAAAACTTGTAGGAGATTAGCCATTCACATGGTATTCAAATAAACTGTTTGAGAATTTGAGGCACCAGGCAGATAAACTTCTTAGCTGGCCAGTCACGTTTTTTAAAAACACTTGGCCTGCAGAATAACACCACCTCTGTGGAGGCTGAGCTTTTGTTTATTTAAGTCTGCATTTCTAGAGAGGTATCCGTCCAAAATAGCCTGTGTCTATAAGTCTTCACAGAAGCGCAGAAACAAATGCCACTAGAGCATTTTCTCCATATATTCATGCCTCTCTAGGCCCCATCTTCTGTCCATGATGACACCCTCCTATGTGTTCATGTAACTTCATGATTAGTTTTCCTTAAATAGTTCAAGCAGAGGGCCTTTCCATCAGAGCTCTCCAAGCCTTTGGGGAGCTGCCCATGAAAAGCAAAGACCATATTTTGGGGCAAGATCATATATTCCCTGGAGCTCAGATCATAACATACCAGTGTGTTTCAGTGAAGTTAACAAGCCCCTACCTCTTTTAGCCCGTTCTAATGTCTGATGGAAGTTTCATTTCATCAAAAGAAGTGAGGAGTCATTTGGTAGGCAAAAGAAAAAAGTAGTTCAAGGAAGCACCTTTGCTGTTCCTTCTGACATATTCACCTAAGAAGAGTCAACCTTGACCCCTGAATGCTGTCTGTGATGACCTACCTTGCTGTAGGCCCTGGACTTGCTAGGAAACGAACATTAAACCCGGACACCTCTCCTTTGACCTTTAAAGGTTTTGCTTTGGCAGTAGCGTTTAAATAACTTTTCTTCCTGAAACTAGCAATTGTTTTTGAAGAGTTGAAGCTGGAGTTCAGCTAATCTCTAATCTCTTGGTGTTTCTCATGGTTGAAGGCGGGTGAGCTCTGGGAAGAGATAAGGAGCTAGAAGCCTAGGCAATATTCCAGATGCCTTCAAGATCTCTAGAATGGAAATTTTAGTCCTGATGAACAAGTCACATGACTTAAATACAGAATGTTGGGACATTTCGCAAGATGGCTGGCTTGGGGGTGCCTGAGTGGGATCAGTCAGTTGACTTGGTTTGGGATTGAGCCCCATGTCTGGCTCTGTGCTGACAGTGCAGAGCCTGCTTAGATTCTCTCTCTCCCTCTCTCTCTCTACCTCTCCTGCTTGACTCTGTCTCTCTCTCAAAATAAATAAAGATTTTTTAAAAATCTTAAAAAAAAACTGGCCTGGGCTCTTTAAAAAGTCAATGTTAAGGGCGCCTGGGTGGCACAGTCAGTTAAGCTTCTGACTTCAGCTCAGGTCTTGAACTTGCAGTTTGTGAGTTCGAGCCCTGTTATCAGACTTTGTGCTCACAGCTCAGAGCTCAGAGTCTGCTTCAGATTCTGTGTCTCCCTCTTTCTCTGCCTCTCCCCTGCTTGTGGTCTGTCTCTGTCTCTCAAAAATAAATAAATGTAAAAAAATAAAAATTTTTTAAAAAGTCAATGTTAGGGGCACCTGTCTGGCTCAGTCAGAAGAGCATGCAACTTGGGATGCCTAGGTGGCTCAGTCGGTTGAGTGTCCAACTTCAGCTCAGGTCATGATTTCAGGGCTCATGGGTTCGGGCCCCGAGTCAGGCTCTGTGCTGACTGCTAGCTCAGAGCCTGGAGCCCACTTCGGATTCTGTGTCTCCCTCTCTCTTTGTCCCTCCTCTGTTCACAGTCTGTCTCTCTCTGTCTCTCAAAAGTAAATAAATGTTAAAAAAAGAAAAAAAGCGCATGTGACTCTAAACCTTAGTGTCCTAAGACATCTAGGTGGCTCAGTCAGTTAAGCATCTGACTTTGACTCAGGTCATGATTTCATGGTTCATGAGTTTGAGTTCCACATCAGGCTCTCTGCTATCAACACAGAGTCCGCTTCACTTTGGATCCTCTGTCCCCTGCTCTCTGCTCCTCCCCTGCTCCTTCTCTCTCTCTCTCTCTCTCTCTCTGTCTCTCTCTCTCTCTCTCTCTTTCTCTCTCTCTCTCTCTCTCTCTCTCTCTCTCACACACACACACACACACACACACACACACACACACAATAAATAAACTTAAAAAAAAATAAGTCTCAGGGTCCTGGGTTTAAGTCCTAAGTTGGATGTGGAGCCTAGTTTAGAACAAATAATTTAAAGTCAGCGTTATGGGTGTGGGGAAGGGAATGAGGAGTATTCCCTAAAAAAAAAAAATCCATAATAATGGAAATGCGCAATATGTTAATCTTTATTGGCTCCTTGTTCCAAAAAAAAAAGAAGAAAAGAAAAAAGAAAACCAACTAGGAAAGACTTTCTTGTTCTTGGGTGGGCAATTTGAATGTGGACTGGATATTAGGTAATATGGAATTATGGTCATTTTCTTGATGTGAGAAAATCCTGGCTGTGTAGGCGCTGCGTTGTTCTGAGTAGATGCATGACATGCAACCTCAAATGATCTTTGCAGCCGCACAAAATGCGCGCGTGTGCACAAAGAGAAAGCAAGTTTGGTGAAGGGTCTGCAGTCACAGAATGTGGGGATAGAACCTGTGGCCACTCCTGTTAATATTTCAGCTTCTCTGTGTTTGAAAATTTTCGTGATGAAAAACGGGAAAACCACTTCAGGATCGGTGTTCTGCCCTTTTCTTCATGTGTTAAAATGGGAATTCCCTTCGTAGTGAAAAGGTTGATTCATGATGTTTCCAGTTTTAAAAAGTACGAGAAAAAGTGGTGTTGTGTTTTTTTCTCCCCCTCTAGTCAGGGAAAAGCTGCCATAGTGATAACCGAAGGATTACCCACTATCCCTGTTCTGGACCTACTTTTATTATTTATGTTATTTTATTTTTGTTTCTTTTCTCTGGAGTCTCAAGTGAACCTTAGTGAACAATTAATAGAAAACGGAAATCTTTAAATAAATTAGCACATTACATTAATAATCCTCAAATGCATCGTTTTGTGGGCCATCAAGCTCACAATCACCAGAAAATCTACTCTAAAACAAAGAAAAAAACCTCATCTATTAAAAATAAAGTAACAGCAAATACATTTTAATTTATTATTTTTTTAATCATTATATTTGAGATAGATAGAGTGCAAGCAGGGAAGGAGCAGAGAGAGATGGAGACTCAGAATCTGAAGCAGGCTCTAGGCTCTGAGCTGTGAGCACAGAGCCCGATACGGGGCTTGAACTCACAAACTGTGAGTTCATGACCTGAGCCAAAGTTGGATGCTTAACCAACTGAGACAAGCCAGGGCCCCTATTTTAATTTCTTAATTCCCATTATAAATAGTTGTTCTGTTGGCCTTTTCATCACTTGAGCCTCACAGTGAAATTTATAAATTATTGGTTTGATTTTGAAATTTCCTTGATATTTTCAAATATAATGCTCAACATGACTGCTCTATACTAACCTTTACATATTAATCATAAAAGAAATGAGAATAGTATTAAATCCCAGACACTGATGTTGTGCTTATCTAGAACCACAGAGGCACATGTTTATGACATGCCAATACAGAGTTTCCCAAAAAGTCATGAAGAGTGACAAGGGATTATCTAAGAGTCCACAGTTGGAATGTCCCATATATCTTTTCTCTTTGTTTCATCGTAGCTGTTTAGTGTGTTTTTGTTTTTCCTATCACCATTATGTTTATTGAAAGGAAAAATTTCTGTGACAGGGGTAAGCAGATTCTGGTTTGCATGTGAACAGATGAAATCCACAACTTTCAGGGAAAACCTTGAGTACCTTACAGGGAGGCAAAGAGGAAAACACCAGGGAAACCTGGACTTTTCCCACACAGACGAACCAGTCCATCCAATGTTTCTAGTCACCATCCACCTAAGTAACGACTGTAAAATGAAAATGATAAAAATGACTGCTTCACTGTGATGGAAAAAGCCCCCAGGGGACAGAGTTACCACTCTGGCTTCCCCCACTCTCAGCCTCCACACTTCAGAAGAACTGGCAAGCTACCATTGGCACTTGAAAAAAGTGTTACAAAACACTGACAAGTATTACAGGAATGTTGATTAATGTAAACAGCCTGCCTCAAGGAATAATATCTTTCTTAAGAAAACTGGTTTTCCAATTAGCATTTCTATGGAGACAGGTATCTCCGGGTAACTCCAGAGAGTGTTTCAAGAAGTTATTTGTCTTTGTTGGGGAGGTGGGGGGGAGGTCGTCATATTGACATCTTTATTTTCTGAAAACATGAAAAAAAGCAACTGATAGGTTAAAAAGTCAATGGGCCTTAACAAGGAAGGAAATTCTGACACATGATACAATATGGACAAACCCGCGGAACATTATGCTAAGTGAAAGAAGCCAGACGCAAAGACAAATACTGTATGATTCCACTTATATGAGGTATCTAGAGTAAGCAAAATCATGAACAGAAAGTCAAGTTGAAGTTGCCAGGGAGAGGAAGGAATGGGGAGAGGAAGGAATGGGGACTTAATGCCTAAGAGATTCAGAGTCTCAATTTTGCAGCCTGTAGAGTCCCCTGGATGTGCGGTGGGAAGGCACCACAACAGTGGAATGTACCTAATGACACTGAACTGTGCTTAGAAATGGTGACGCTGATACAGTTTATGTTACGTATATGGTGCCAGTTTTGTGAAGTCAACAGGACTCCCGTTCTGTTGTGCACCAGTTAGTTTTACCGTAGATTTTCATCCTATTCATTTCCTAAATTTGTTTATGCATACCATTGTTTATTGAGCACTTACTACGCGTCAGACATTCTTCTAAGTGCTTTACTTATTTGTGTTACCTCATTTGACCCTCATGTCATTTTTATTAGGCAAGTACTATCATCATCCACATTTTATGGACCAGAAACCGGAAGCCCAGTACAGTACTTTCCCAGAGTC
The DNA here is from genome assembly GCF_006229205.1 of Suricata suricatta. Taxonomy (NCBI): domain Eukaryota; kingdom Metazoa; phylum Chordata; class Mammalia; order Carnivora; family Herpestidae; genus Suricata; species Suricata suricatta. The sequence continues at coordinate 68,978,199 of NC_043712.1, read as the reverse complement.
ACACAGTTGGGATGGCTGCTCTTGAACCCTGGCACTCACTAGGAGCCACTACCCAGAGCTGAGCACTTAGTTGCCCTTGCCCAGTGCCATTTCTCACTCTCCTCTCACTAGATTACATCCCTCATTGACCTACTGATCGGAAAAGGTTTATATGTATTTTGCCCACAAGCTTGGTAGGATTTCTCTTGGCACTTTGGAGGTAAGGTTGATACTTTAAGAATTTATATTCCTGCAAACAGAGCTAACAGCTGCCTCAGGGCTCTGGAACTGTGCCCGCAGAGGAATGCAGCCACTTTCAGCTGTGTGTTTTTGGCAGCACCCAATCCATACCCCAAACTGCAGTTCAGCAAATAAAGGCAGGTTCAGTAGCCAACCAGAGCAGAGGAATGAGAGAGACTGTGAGTCTTCATTCAGTTAGAACAGCAGAGCAACCTGTTCTTACATACAATTTCACAAATGATAACACCTTTAAAAATAAAAATACAAAGTTAGGGAGACCATAGATTAGTTCTGTGATTTGACATGTGCTGGGAACAGTAGACATATAGTTGGGGCCTTTATAACATGTCTGGAAACATTTGGCCTATCAAATGTAAATGGGTTTATTTCCATCCTCCAAAGCCTTCTTAAAATCAGTGGCTTTCAAGTATCTTTGACCATGAACCATAGTAAGAAAGACATCTTTTATTTTTTTAAGATTTTTTTTTACATTTATTCATTTCTGAAAGATAGAGAGCAAAAGTTGGGGAGGAGCAGAGAGAGGGAGGCACAGAATCTGAAGCAGGCTCCAGCCTCTGAGCTGTCAGCGCAGAGCCCAATGCGGGGCTTGAACCCACAAACCTCAGCCAAAGTCAGACACTTAACCGACTGAGCCACCCAGGCGCCCCAGAAATACATTTTTTAAGTCTCCATCTAGTTCTCTGTCTTGCACACATGCACACATGCATACACAGGTCACCAGCACATGTCATAACACCCGGTTGCTAAACACTGCTTTAAATTATGCGGTCAGGTGAGCAGGGGTTGTCCAGAGAAAAAGAACCAATATGAGACTGATGTTAGGAATTGGCACATGCGCTCTATGGAGGCCAGGAAGTCCCACCATCTGCTGTCTGCAAGTTAGAGAGCCAGGACTGCCAGGGCTATAATCCAATTCATGTATAGAGGCGTGAGAACAGAGGGGCTCCTGGTATCCGTTTTGGAGTCTGGAGGCAAGAGAACCAGGAGCTTCACATCCCCGCTCAGGAAAAAAAAAAGGAGAGTTTGCCCTTCCTCCTTTTTGTTCTATTTGGGGGACCCCTAATGGTTTAGATGACACCAGCTTGCATTGGTGCCTACCGTCTTCCTGCTCAGTCTACTGAATCAAATGCTAATTAATCTCCAGATACACGCCCACAGACACACCCAGAAATAATGCTTTACCAGCTCTCTGAGCATCCCTAGGCCCAGTCCCTTTGACGTAAAATGAACTATCATAGCTATGGAATGCTTTAATTTGATGAACATCTCAGGTTTACGGAAAGTCATTAACCCCAAAACTATCCTCAGTAACATTAGAACAAGATTGTTCTTTCCTTTACACTTTTTACAATGATAAATCATAATCCTTGCCTTAAAGTTAGTCACAGTTCCAAATCAGTAGGAGTCAAAGCTCTTCAGGGAATTCCCTGCAAATTCTCTTGTCAATCCCTTTTTTGCTGGCCCTTTTCTTCCTTTCTGCATCCCCATCCCATCCCCCACCTCCACGGTGCCCCTCATCTACCTCCCTGCTCACCCTCCCCACCAAGCCTAGAAACAAAAGCAAACATATAACAAATGTATAACAGAGTGCCAGGCTCAGAGACAGAGGGTCCTGAAATGGAATTCCTATCTGCTTCCTACTATATGACCTTGGACAAACCACTCCCCTCCCTGAGCCTCAGTTTCCTCAACTGTAAAGTCAGATGATAGCCCAGGTTTCTCATGGTGGTTGCCAGTCTGAAAGAGATTAACTGAGATAACATAGTATACTAGTTAACACAGTAGCTGGCCCAGACAGCCAGGTTCCCTTTACCTTCTTGGCCTGGGGCTTGATGAAGGCCCTGCCCTCCCCAAGCTGGGGAAGTACCACCATTGCTACTGTGCAGCCCCGAAAATCAGATAGCAGCAGGGATTCCAAAGGTGTTTTCTGTGGGACTTTAGTCCTATCCTCTGGGGCTCAAGAAGTACATCATCATGTGCTTCTTGGGGACAGGGTAAGTAGATCTCAGGAGAAGACAGGAGCCACTGACCTTGAATGCCCCCCCCCCTTCATAGGCTGTTTCCTACCCAAGAAGAAATGACAATAATACATGTATCTTTGGGTAAGTAAAAAGGGAATTGGGGTGGGAGGGCTATGAAAAATACTGAGCAACAGTTCATCACAACGTAAAACAGTTACTTTTGGTGGCTAAATGCCCTGGGTTGTCCAATTTAGATAATATAACAAGAAAAAAAATGTGGCTAACAAGTGAGCGCTTAATGGAATTAGGTATCAAGTACACTCTTTTAGAATGTCATGTCCCCTTACCCAATGAATATGAAGGTGTGCATTGGAAAGACCTTAAGAAATACATACAGAAATTAGGAAGTGAAGTAGATAGTAATGGAATTCTTTTTCGGAGTGTGATCTGGTCTAGGATTATTTTTGAACTGGGAACTTCCACTTTCCTCCCAGAGACTTCTCTTTCACATCACATTTTATTAGCAATGGCCGAGGTCTCTCAAATCTGTGAATAAGGTTTAGTGAGAATTGATGAGCCCTGTCTAAGTAAGAATCCTAATGGCCGTGGGTTGCTGTTATATGGTAGAAGTCAAACTCAATTATCTTTAAATTCAACAATTCTCTGTCTACCAAGAGACTCTTTAGGACCTCTTCTATGTGTCTTTCTTCATTTGAAATCTTTCATTTGAAATCAGGCCTGCCTACTTTAGAAAGATGGAGAAAATTGAAATATAAAACCTTTCTTTATATGAAGAATGAGAGGGAAAAAAAAAAAAGAAGAGATTTTTCTCTGTAGGTTTGGCTATTCCAGTAAGGAAAAATTAGACCATCAAGTAAACAATCTTGGCTACTCAAATTAGGCTTAAAAGAAAAAGGAACCATATGCCTAATGATTTATAAAACACAGTATGCTTAGCATTGCTGTGTATGTATACCAATTCTGTCAGCTTTTACACAGCTATTGCTTCCCTCCCCCATGGCAGCCATTTCAGGAAAAGTTCTGTTTGGGAAGACAGAACAAAGCCTATCTTTATTCTGTGAACAGTACTAAGCTCCCAGGATTGGAGGAGGGGAGATGAAGAAGGCGTAATGAACAAGGAGAAGGTGGTACTCAGTTCTTAAATTTCACTCAGTAAGAATTCCTTCAGTGTTAAGTGGAGAGGCATATCAAGAATTTTCAGTCTTTCAAGTGTTATCCAATGTCTTCAGATCTTTCAAAATATATCCCTCTTTTTCAATACGGGTGTTCCCATAATTCACAGGCATTGGGACGAACATGGACTGGAAAGTCCATAATTGCACTGGGCTAGAATTAGAAGATTCTTTTCTGGGCATGAAATAGTCTCATTTCCATCATCCTTTTGGGTTGAGTATGGCAGTCAAGATGGTGTTGGGGAAGGGTGTGGGTAGTGAGGGGCGTACATCGTGAGTGGAAGAGGTTAATACTAAGAATGTTCCTATCCAGTGCAAAAAGAGCCTAAAATATTTCTTCTGTGAACTCTTATCATTCACATTTCTTGAAAAATGTTCTGATAGCATGCTGAATACTTCCACAGTGTCAACAGATATACAACAAGAATCTCAAGCTGAATTTAGTTTCATTAAGTTTAGCTAAATGGTCTGTATAGAAAGCAAAATCAATAGTTCTTCCATATGTAAGAGGAATCAGTAGAGAAAAAATGTCTTCACATGTTACCCAGAAAACTGCAGATCATTTACAGTTTGGTAGTTATGGCCTCCAGCAAGCCTTTAAAGTGAATGGTATTTCTTTGGTAGAGTGGTTTTTTTTTTTTTCTTTTTTTCTTTTTTCCCCAGCCACAACAACTCTTAGGGGCTAATGCCTGACTCATGAAGCTCCACCTTCAGACCTTATCCTATGGGCTGTTGGTCCTTAGTAGGTGGACATTTCCCCTTAACTATTAAGACTTAGCTACCCCGTGTTTCACTTTGGGGGGTAGTTAATGAAAGCCAGAAGTTTTGCACCATGATTCATTCTAGGTAACAAGTTATTAACCAATGTGTTTATTTGGATCTACACAAAAAAATATGCCTCCTTTCTAGACACTGAAGACATAAGGAGCTATATAAAAGTTGATTCTTCTTTCGGAGAGCATAAGTACTACTGGGAAATAAAAACTTCCACTTTAAATGATGAGTAATAATTTAAAGAAAGTTTAAAAGCCTGTAAGACAGTACATGCTAACAATTAAACAAGTGTTACATTCACTGAGTCCTGTACGCATTATAGGAGGTGTGTGCCTGGAGATGGCATCAGGAAGCCTTCAGTACCTCACCTTGGGGACCCAGATTCTCGGAGTTGGCAATGATCCCTGATGCTACTATCCTCTTGATAGGGTAAAACTAAATATTGACATATTTCATTCTCTCATACAAATTAAGACTAGTTTATTACAGAAAATAACTCTTAAATCTATGCAAACTAGAACACAAACAATTAGTATATCTTCATGAAAAATAATCTGGCTGTTGAGCTAGGCTTGGGTGACCATTTCTGAGCATTTCCAAAAATAATTGTTTTCTACTCATTAATTCCTTCCAAACACTCACTTAGCACTGAAGATGTAAAAACTAATAGAATGAGAATTTAAATTTAAAAATTCTGTCCATTAACTTGATTTGGTCTGTAATTGGTGGAGAAAGGGACAGGGTAGGCTATCATTAATCGGTTTTAGCAGTACAGTACGTTGGCCCAGCTGAAACATCAGCATCCCCTGAAGCATAGTCTTGGGACCACTTTCAAGTACAGCAGTGATCAGAGGGAATTTTAGTACTGGAAGATTGAAGGCTGATGCCTTTTGTGTCCTTCCTAGTCACCATTGTCATTGCCATTATCATCATCATCATCCCCTTCTTTTTTTTTTTAATGTTTATTTATTTATTTTGAGAGAGAGAGCATGGGTGAGCAGGGGAGGGGCAGAGAGAGGGAGAGAGAAAACCCCAGGCAGCCTCTGTGATGTCAGTGCCAGTGCCCAAAGTGGGGCTCAATCCAGCAAACCATGAAAGCATGACCTGAGCTGAAATCATCATCACCCTCTAACCATTGTTCCTGAGTTCACTGTTCTAAGTGCTTTACATATGAATCCATTTATTCTTCACAATGACTCTGAAGTCAGTACCGTTATCAGCTGTGATGGTTAATTTTATGGGTCATCTTGACAGGGCTAAGGGGACAGATACCCAGAAAGCTGGTAAAACATTATTTCTGGGTGTAACTGTGGCAGTATTTCAGGAAGGGATTAGCATTTGAATCAGCCTGAGTAAAGAAGATTGCCCTCACCACTGTGAACAGGAATCATCCAGTCAGCTCAGTTAGGGCTTGAATAGAACAAAAAGGTAGAAGAAGGGCAAATTTGCTCTCTTTGCTTGAGCTAAAACATCCATCTTCTACCCTCTGACAGCACTGCTGGTCCTCAGACTCAGATTGGGATTTACACCGACGCCACTCCCAGGACCCCTACAACTGTCTCAATCCTTGGTCTCTCTTTGGCCTCCAACTGAGTCACACCATCAACTCCCTTGGTTCTCCGGCCTTTAGAATCAGAATGAATTCTACCGCTGACTTTCTGGATTCTTCAGCAGCAGGCGGACTTCTCAGCCTCCATCATCACATGAACTATTTCCTATATTCCTATAATAATTCCCTCTCCCTCCCTTGTTCCCACCATATATCTCCTATTGGTGCTGTTTCTGTAGAGAACTGTGACTAATACACCTCCCTACGGGAAACTGAGTCCCAAATCTCACAGCTAGAGTGGTAGAGCCACAGTACAGTCAGCATTCTTAGGATGCTGGCCATGTCTTGGGTAGATTACTGACCACCTCTTGAGCTAAGGCCCAGCCTCTGAGTTTAACTGAAGGAACTGGACTTAGAGCAGTCCAGTTGGGAGATGTTAGGAGTTCCTTCACCTAAGACCATCAGCAAAACTTGAAAAGGAAGAGATATCTCTTGAGCTCACAAGCAGCAATATACTAGTGGCATGTTTATGGACAGGTATCAGATTTGTCAGGATGATTAGTACTGCTCTGATTTTCCCTGGAATCTTTTTCCTTTTCCCCCCTCTAAGATTTTTATTTTAATTCTAGTATAGTTAATATACAGTGTTATATACCTAGCATTTCTTCGCTTCTAATCCTTAAAGATATTGAGATAGCTTATAGCAAGTCTTGTTCTTTCCAAGAGCTTTGCAGATTCTTTTGGAGATTGTTTGGGTGAGCACATGTGGACTTTATGTCAGGGGAGGGAGAGTAAACGTAGCTGGAGGGTATGCCTGGTAGTACTTCTAGGAGAGGGAATCCCATCTCCTAGTATCACAAATCATAATTCTAGGGGAGTCTAGGAGAAGTCACCTTTCTTCCCCCTGTCTACTCTCTTCTTGACTGCCTTTCTCTCCATCCTCCATTCCCTCCACCATGCTAATCTGCATCCCACATTTTTTGGTAGATGTTGTTACTGTTCATTAAAGTTCAGAAATCTTGCCCATCTCTATTTTTTACTGCCGTCTTGGAAGGCCAGGCTAGCCTTCCCAGAACATTCTGAAGATGCTTAGACTAAGGAAGTAAATGCAAGTGGGAAGCCTTTTTTTACAGGTCCTGGCCTTGGCCCCGTCTTCCTTTACAAGTGAGACGTGCACCGATTTGGAGAAGGAGCATTGAGTGGGAGATTGTTAGGGCACTTGCCCAGTGAGTCCTTTCTTCCCCCATTTGGCTCTTATTCAGAGCTTATTCAGCAGCAGAGATCCCTGGAAGACTAGAGAAGGCAGAGATAAGAGCTGTATGTCAGAACTCTTGCCTGAACTTGTCATATAAGGAAGGCAGCATTAGGGAATGCTGCTGTTTTAATATTAGCAACTGACACAGCTGGGGGGTGGACAGGTAAAGATATATGGTCCCAACAGGGCCCACGAATGGACTGGTTGTACCTTTGTCAATACTGAATCAAGAGCCATGAAAGATTTCATCTTCTGTAATCCAATAATCTCACTACTGGAACTTTGTCCTGAGGGAACAGTTCAAAGTAAAGCAAGATACTGGGAGGTATGCAGTGCCCAGATCTTAGTTTCTAAATACCATTAGCCACTAAAAGATACCAGATATCCTTGAAGAAATGGCGGATTCGGATCTGGAGCAGGGAGACATCTTGTTGTTAGTGGATGAGGAGTTTTGAGCGAAGAGGTAGTGAATTGTGCTTTGGATCGAGTTTGACACGCCTGAGAGGTAGACAGCTGGAGATGTTCAGTGAGTGCTACACAGATGTGGATGTGGATGGAGCTCTGTGTAGACATGGAGAGACAGGTATAGACAGAGAACACATTGGTAAGAGGGCCCAAGAGTTCCTTCATCACTTTGCAGAAAAATTCAGATGCTTGATGAAAATGAATTTTTCTGGGTCCTACCTCAGGGAGCAGAACAAATACATTTTTATGATACTCCCCAATTTTTTTAAATGTTTATTTATTTTTGAGAGAGGACACAAGTGGAGACACAGGGAGAGGGGAAAAGAGGGTCTGAAACAGGCTCTGTGCTGATAGCAGGGAGCCTGATATGGGGCTCAAGCTCATGAACCAGAGATCATGACCTGAGCCAAAGTCAAAAGCTCGATGAACTGAGCCAGCCAGGTAACCCCCTCACCCCAAATTGTTTCCTGAAGCATACATAAGTCTAAGAAATATTTAAAGGATTGTGAAAATGCAAGGAGCCCTTGCATGGGAAATTGAGAAGAATTAGAGAAGCATGAGAGGTAAGAGGTGACTCTGAGAGATAAGGGTGCACCCAGCCAAGAAGCAGTTTCACTACAGAGTCCTGGCCGGTGTTGCTGAGAGGGCAAAAGGGTACTGAAAGCATGAATGTAAAAGAACAGAAGAAAATATACATAAAATTTTACCCAGGTACAAGGTAGAGAACTTTGTAAGCCTAAAAGGAAAAGAAGGAAACACAATATTGCCAGATTTGATTTCGTGAATGTTAAATATTTCAGCATGTCAGAGAATATTACACATGCAAAACATTAACATGGGAATTAGGAGAACTCTATAGCATATATGACCAAGTAAAATAATATCATTAACTAGTGAAACTTTTATAACCCATCTAAAGAATTATGACTACCTGGGCACCTAGGTGACTGAGTCCATTAAGCGTCTGACTCTTGGTTTCAACTCAGTCATGATTTCACAGTTCATGAGATTGAGCCCTGTGTATGAAAAATAAATACATAAACTTAAAAAAAAAAAGTATGGTACCCTAGTAGAAAATGAGCAAACACATGAATAGACAATTCCAAAAGAAAATATAGTTGGCTATATATGAAAAAATGAGCATGAAATGCATATTAAAGATGCTCTTTTTGGAGGGGAGCTGGGTGGCTCAGTCAGTTAAGTGTCTGACTCATGATTTAGACTTAAGTCATAATCTCATGATTTATGAGATTGAGTCCTGTGTCAGCATAGAGCCTGCTTGGGATTCTCTCTCTCTCTGTCCGTCTCTGCCCCTCCCCTCCTCGCACTCTCTCTCTTTCTCAAAATAAATAAATAAACATAGAAAAAATTAAATAGTATTTGTTTAAAAGTAGATTCAAGGGGTGCCTCAGTTGCTTAAGCATCCGACTTTGGTTCAGGTCATGATCTCACAGTCCATGGGTTCAAGCCCTGTGTCGGGCTCTGTGCTAATAGCCTAGACCCTGGAGCCTGCTTCCGATTCTGTCTCGCTCTTTCTCTGCCCCTCCCCCACTCACTCTCTGTCTCCCTCTCTCAAAATAAAATAAAGACATTAAAAAAATTTTTTAAAGTAGATTCTGAGTGACTTCCCTGGCTCCCCACTCCCAGAGTCACGGAACCTCGCCCGGGAATCGCAGATCCCAATAAAGGCTTTCTTGGCTCAAAAAAAAAAAAAGTTCATTCTGCACCCAACATGGGACTCAAACTCATGACTCTGAGATCAAGAGTTGCATGCTTTACTGACTGAGCCAACCAGGTACCCTTAAAAGTGCGATTTTTATTGTTATTATTTATTTATTTATTTATTTGGGGAGAGAGAGAGAGAGGGAGAGAGAGAATCCTAAATCAGCTCAGCTGTGTCAGTGCGGAGCCTGATACATTCCATCTCACGAACCATGAGATCATAACCTGAGCTGAAATCAAGAGTCTGATGCTCAACTGACTGAACTACCCAGGGGCCCCTATTTTTCTTATTTTTTTAAAATGCCATTTAAAAAATTCCACATACAAGTGAGATCATACAGATGTGTCTTTCTCTGACTTTTTTCACTTAGTATAATCCTTGAAATGCCCCTTTTAACTCCCCAAATTGGCAACTACTTTTACCAAAATGTGTAGTAATGCTGTGACATTGATTAACAGGGATTATACAAAGTCACGCCCTGTTAAATTTGGTGCGACTTTTCTGAAGACTTTTGGAAGTGTATATCAAAAATGAATGAAAAATATGCCTGCCCTTTAGAACCAGTTCTGCTTCTAGGAACTTCGTTTTTACATTTATGTAAAAAGGTGTTCCTTCCAGTATTAATGGTAATATCAACAAACTGGAAGCAACTTGAATGTCCAGCAGCAGTGATTTGGTTCAGTAAATTAATGGAAGTCACATAATGCTGTATTTTCTAAAACTTTTACAAAACAGACTTTAGTAAAAGGATCCCAACCTGGGGGTCAAGCAGTAGCAGAAGTGAGTAAAGTCTGGATATAAGGTGCAGACGTGGAGAAGAGAAAGATTATTTCACTTTCCTCTAAGGCTATCATCATCATTATTATTATTTTTAAAAGAGCACTTGTGAAATTAGAAATTGCAGCTACAAGTCTCAGATGGAGAACAATAGAGTGGGGACCTAGGTGAAGTGGAGAGCACAGCCCTGCCTCTTAGCTATTCCTCAGTTCCACTTGGTTGACCACTGTGTGAGCCAATCAGACCTCCTCATTGGCTATGAGTTCATGGCTTTAAGATTTTTACTGATGTGGGGCGCCTGGGTGTCTCAGTTGGTTAAGCCTCCGACTTTGGCTGAGGTCATGATCTCATGTTCATGGGTTGGAGCCCTGCATCAGGCTCTGTGCTGACAGCTCAGAGCCTAGAGCCTGCCTCCGATTCTGTGTCTCCCTCACTCTCTGCCCCCCCCCCTCATGCTCTGTCTCTCTCTGTATCAAAAATAAATAAAACATTTAAAAAATTTAATAAAAAATGATTTTTACTGATGAGAAAATGTGTATAATTTTTAAGTGAAAAAGTATATAATGCAGTAGTATTTCAGAGTATGGTATTGAGTTAGATAATACTTTTGTGTATTTGTGTGTGTATATGCATGTCTTAGTATATGCACAGAAAAAAAGCCTGAAAGGAAATAAACCAAAATATGATTTTGTGTAGGTCGTATGAACAAGGCTGTTTTAATTTTTTTTTTTTTGCATTTTTAATATTTTCCACAGCAAATGCATATATACTGTAGCATGTAGGTGCCTTAATCAGTTGAGTGCCCAACTCTTGATTTTGGCTCAGCTTATGATCCGGGGATCATGGGATCAAGCCCCACATCAGGCTCTGCATTGAGCCTGGAGCTGCTTAAGATTTTGTCTCGGCCCCCCTCCCTTGCGTGTGCTCTCTCTAAAAATTAAAAATAGAAAAGTGCATACATACTACTTTTTAAAGCAACCAAACAAGGGCTCCTGGCTGGCTCGGTTGGTAGACTATGACACTGTTGATCTCAGGGTCATGAGTTCAAGCCCCCGTGTTGGGCGTGGAGTCTAATTAAAAATGAATAAATAAAAATAAATAAAAACAACCAAACAAATCATCAGAAGTTTATTGTGAAAATACCTAGGCTCAAGTAGTTTGGTTTGGTTTGCTTTGGTTTTTACCCCCATAGGCTCAAGTTTTGACACCCAAAATGAATATTTCTGAAAAGCACAGTTGGAGTCCTATCTCTAACAGTAGTAATGTCAACTCTTGACCTGGTCTGGTAGCCTGCTGCTTATTATTGTTGTTGTTATTGTTGTTGTTATGGCTTTTACTATTCATTGTTTTTTAAACACTCACTGGCTTTTGGCAGCCTTGTGCTCATCACCATTGCCAAGAAGTTTATGGTAGTGTGAACCAGTGAGAATTTACCTGTTCCAAGTTTGGGGACAAATCCTACTTCTGCATAGTTGTTGACATACACTTAATAAAGACAGCTATAGAAATGTATAATATCTACTCAAGGCCTGGCAGCGCTATTAGTTTAAATAGCACAAATCCACGCACTATACTTCAGTTGTTCAAATGTCCTTATAAAAACGGTTATGAAAAAGTAGCTGTTCACACAGGTACATGGGCAATCTTAAACACTGATAAGTTGGCTCCTCTTCCCTGAGCTTGAGAACAGCCGCCGACTCACTCTTTGGAAGTCAGGCCAACAAATCCAGCGAATGCAAATAGAGAGAAACCTGTGAACGCTTTTATTCCCTTTACAGACTTACATAGCAGAATGGATTGCTTTGCAATTGTGAAGGAAAAAAGAAAAAAGAATAGGGAAGAGCGGAGAAGAAAAGAATGTGTTGGCTTTGTCTGCCAGTGGTTTGAGTAGAGGTTTTTTTTGTGTGGTTTTTTTTTTTTTGGATGAAAAGTAGGATCTTAATGGGCGCTCAGTCAGCCCAGGCAGCCTCTGAAAACTCCTCTTGTCAGCTCCCTAGATAGAAGGACCCATTGTTTTCTAAATCTGAAGTTATCCACTCTTCCCTTTGTCCTTTCTTTTGGTCCTTTTAGTGTTTGCTTTATCAGAATATTTTAATCCCTAATGTGGTGACTTGGTGTAATTTATCTCATTAAGCCTCTCCTATTTTCTTCTGTTTACATGACTAATATTATTGTGTTTTATAGAGCTTCTACCAACAAGCCACTCCTTTGTCCCATTGTTTCAGCTCTCTGCCAAAAATCAACAAATGAAGTTTTTATCTTCCCAATCTTGGACCTCACCTACTTGTCATTCAGTTTGTATAGATTGCATGAAGAGCGTGTTCCTTTGAAAACAAAGCAAGGATTCATTTTTATGACCTAAAAACAAACAATTACCATTCTCGAAAGATCCTGGTCATCTCTTTTTATAAGTATAGACTGGCAAAGACTCAACTTAGGACAACTTAGGAATGGGAAAATTCATATACTTCGTTGTGTGTTGAAAGCCCCAAATCCCCAATTAATAATGCCCTGCTCCCTACCTTGTATTTCTTTCATAATGTGTAGAATATCCTAGAAGCAGAGAATCTGAGCACTGGAAGGCACCTAGTAGGGCTATCTTGTTCAAACTCCTGCCAAAACCATACCCAAGCCAAACTGAGCTAGACAGAGGAGTCTTATTATTTTTTTAAATACATTTTATTTATTGTTGAGAGACAGAGTATGAGCGGGGGGAGGGCAGAGAGAGAGAGAGAGAGAGAGAGAGAGAGAATCCAAAGCAGGCTTCAGGCTCTAAGTTATCAGCACGGAGCCTGATGCAGGGCTCAAACTCATGCCCAAGATGATGACATGAGCCAAAGTTGGATGCTTAACCAACTGAGCTGCCCAGGCATCCCTGGAGGAGTCTTACTTTAAGGCGTATGAAGAAAAGCCTTCTCTGAACCAATTATGTATTTGAGATAGCATGTCAGAAAAATTCCTTTTCTAAAAATCTAGTCTAAAAAAGCTTCCATTGTCATTTCCTCAATTACTTTTTATTTTCCAGATTGAAAATAACCGGGTACTATCTTCAGGGAATCAAACTTTAAATGAGCACTAACCTCCTACAAGGCAGTGGTTCTCAAACTTTAGAGACCATCACAATCACCTGGCAGCTTATTAAAAACACAGATTACTAGTCCCCACCCCTCAGAGTGTCTGATTACCGATGTGGAAGAAGGCTTGAGAATTTGCATTTCTAGTATGTTCCCAGGTAATACTGATGCCATTGGACCAGGGACCTCACCTCAAGAACCAGGACCTCCAAAGAAGAAATATGAAAATAATTAGGAGGCAGAGAAGCAAGTAGATTAACAAGTTAAACAAGTTAACTTCCATATAGAAAGTGATGTTAAACAAATTAACCTCTACATAGAAAATGCTACACACCTATCAGAGAAGTTCTTTGCTGTCACAGAGCTCACAAACTCAGAGTCCAGTGAGGGAGGCTGGCCCTGAACAGTAGTTTAGAATGTTAACCGTTAACATGAGGAACTGTATTAGACCAGAGGAGGAACGCAGCATTCAGGCTTCGTGCAGAATAAGCCTAGAAGGCTCCCTGCAGAGCTGGAAGCCTGAGGAATAATTGCTGAGCTGATCCTTAAGGAAGGGAAGGTACCCAGACAAAAGGGCAGGGTGGCCTGGCTCTTCCAGCAGAAGGAACCTTATGGAATTAAAGAGGGAGCTGGGAGTTTTCATGGAACAGCAAGTCTTGCAATCTTCCCAAAGGGAAGGGTGACAAATAAGGTGGTGGTGACAGAGGAGGCAGGGCCTAGATCAAGAAGGAATGTCAGAGGGGCATCTCACTGGTCAGTTGGTATAGAGTGTGTGACTCTTGATCTCTGGATTTTAAGTTCAAGCCCCATGTTGGGTGGAGAGATTACTGAAAAATAAAATCTTAAGAAAAGAAAAGAAAAAGAAGCAGCATCAGCAGGTTGAAGGAATCGGACAATATTCGGAAGACTACTAATGGACATCAAGGGTAAAGATCACTTTGACAAGACTCCCTATCAGGGGACAATGGAGATGAAAGAGAAAAGACAGCATAGCTGTCCCCAGTGCTTCCTTCTTTATGACTAGGACTCCTCTACCAGGTTTACTTTGATTTTCCGCTGATGTCTGAGCTTTGCTAGCCTTCTAGCCTAGGTGTAGACAGAATTCCGTTTCCTTTTAATTTAGCCAAGAGAGTTTGGAATTTCATAAAGGGAATTTATAATGACACAAACATAAAATCAAAGTAAGCCAAGAGAATACAGAAGTTGGGTTTGGAGGTAAACAGACTAGGTTTCTAGCTCCATTGTTTACTAGCTATACTGCCTTAAGCGTGTTACTTAACTTCTTGGGCCATAGTTTCTGTACTTAGGGACTTAATTCCCTAATAAGATCTATCAGATTTTCCATGATCTGGCCCCTATGTGCCTTTTTCAGCCTCATCTTATAGTCACCCTCTCTTTCTGTTCTAACCACATAAACCTTCTGTTTCAATCTTGTGTTTATTCTCTCTTCTACCACAGGGCTTTTGCACATACTGATTCCTCTGGAATAGTTCTTGCTGTCCTCTTCAGTAATCACTACATTTAGATCTAAGCCCACTCCCTCTAGGAAATCTCTGATCTCTCTGACTAAGTAAACATCCTCCTAATATAGGCTTTTTTTATTATCAGAAACTTTTATGTGATGACACTTCATGGTTATTATTTATGAAATTATTTGTTTAACTTGGTCTCCTGCTGCACCAGGTATCAGCAAACTATAGCCAGCTTTAACCTGCACCCTGTTTTGGTAAATAAAATTATATTGGAGCTCACTTATTTACATATTATCTGTGGCAAGTTCACTTATTTATATATTATCTGTGGCTACTGTGTACTAGAGTGAGAGAGTGGAGTAGTTGTAGTGGAGACTTTATGACTTGCAGAACCTAAAATATTTATTGTCTCTTTATCGCAAAAAAATGCCAATTTCTGTACTACCCTATAATCTTCATGAGCACAGGTACAAGGTCTGTTTTTGCTTATTCACTTGTCTTTAGCATCTAGCACAGGGTCTGCTAAAATAGAAGATGCACAATGAATATTTATTGTTGTTTTTGTTTTTAAATAAATGCAGGAGATTTTTTAAACATTTTATTAATTTATTTTTTAAAGTTTATTTTTGAGAGAGGGACACAGAGAGAGAGAAAATGCATGCAAGCAGGGGAGGTGCAGAGAGAGAGGGAGAGAGAGAATCCCAGGCAGGCTCCGCACTCAGCATGTCAGCATAAGACCCTGTTCCGGGGCTTGAACCCATGAACTGTGAGATCATGACCTGAGCCAAAACCAAGAATTGGATGCTTAACCCACTGAGCCACCCAGGTGCCCCTCAAGGAGAATTTTTTAAAATGCCTATTTTACCAGAGTGTCAAAAGGGTAAATTGAGGTAATGTATGTAAAGAACCCAGCAATATAGCGCCTGGAGCATAGCAGATGCTTAATAAATCTTAGCAGGTATCATCCTTAGTTGTTCCTTAGTGCTTCTGCTTCCGAGTCACTCTTCCCGGTCTGGCAGTGGACTGAGTTGCATTCCTGCCCTTTGCCTGCCCTTCCATCCTTTGTCCTCTTGTCTTGGATAGGAAAGACATTCCCATTTTGGGCACCAAGACTCCTTCCTTAGAGACAGATTCTTAGCAATGTCTCCTCCACCCTCCCTGGAGATTTCCTTCTAAGATGTTCAGTCTGTTTGAAGCTGTGTCCTTGTCACAGCCCTAGGGTGACACTCCTTTCACCTGCCCTGGGACTTTGCTTCACCTGGTCTTCAAAGTGATGGCAGTGCTGTCTTATCTGATGGCCACCTCTTTCGGGGGCAGCAGACCACCTTTCTTCTGATTCACCAGGAGAAGCTGTAGAAGTGGAGGAGTGCTCCTAATGAGGGAGTGATGTGCACAAGCTTGGGAACTGGACACGTGTGGTTTCATAGGTGAGAGGAGAGAAGGATCAAAGCCCAGCCCAGAGGCTGCGCAGCCGGACACAGAACCCCAGCGGAGGGAGCATTTACTAACACCGGAGGTCAGCGAGCTGTGCCCTGTGGGCCAAATCCAGCTGCCTCCAGTTTTTATGTGCCTCTTGCACTGAGAATGGTTTTTACCTTTTTTTCTTTTTAAAGGACAGGCTATGTATTTTTCTTAATGTTTTATTTCTTTATTTTGAGAGAGAGAGAAGCAGAAAGACATGGAAAAGAAGAGAACCCTAAGCAGGCTCCACGCTGTCAGTGCAGAGCCCCACAGGGTCATTAATCATGACATCATGACCTGAGTCAAGATCAGGACTTGGACATCTCACTGACTGAGCCACCCAGGTGCCCAGGTTTTTACCTTCTTAAATACTGGAGTGGAAAATCAGAAGAAGAAGAAAGAGTATTTTGTGACATGTAAAAGTTACATGAAATTCAAATTTCAGTATCCATAAATGAAGTCTTGTTAGAACACAACCATGCTCATTCCTTTATGTCTGTGGCTGCTTTCATGTTACAAAGGCCGAAGGGGTCATTTTCGGCCCACAAAGCCAAAAATACATACTGTCTGGCCCTTTAAAGGAAAGGTCTGCCAAGCCCTAAGTAACACGACTAGCCTGAGCTGTGAGAACGACCTTGACCTGAGCTCAGTAGAGCAGCCTCTGTGTTCAGTGTCCCACTGCCTGTGCACGCCCCGCTGGGTCCCATCTTGGGGTGCAGCCCAGGGGACGGTGGGGAAAGAACGGGTTACTATGATGGATTAGTTAGAGGAATCGTACCCGATGGAGGTGGGGAAGGCATGAGACGAGAGAACCAAGCCGTCCAGCTTCACCACCTACAGCAGGGGCCTTGAGCCAGTGTCTTCCCTTCTCCGAGGAGAAATTCTCATATTCAGGAATCTGAACAATTATACTCGAATATAGAATGATGTGAGGCCTGCATGAAGCAAAGACATGCAACAAAGCCTGACTTTTAGTAGGCACTCAGTAAATGTTCACTCCTCTGGCCCTGGATGGAGTACACACCAGGGGAAAGCCGGCCTTGGAGGAGAGGGTCACCTCACATAGTGTCAAAGGACATTGGCAATAAACAGACCTGGGTTCAGTTCTGTCTCAGCAAATGATGCACGTACTCTTCACTGCTGTGTGACCTTAGTAATGTCGATAGAGTTCTCTGAGCCTCAGCCCCCCTCCCGCGACCCTTGATGGAGCTCACATGTCAAGTGGGGCCTTCCTACTCTTTGATTTAGGAAATATCCTTCTGGAATCGCCTCTTCCCAATTCGGGCGAAACACACGGGGTTTCACTGTCACCCTAAGCCAACAGTCCCATTCAGGGAATTCTCTTTCCGCAAGTTTTTCCTGAGGTTAGCAGATTTATTAGAGATTTGAAGAATTGATACTCTTGAGAGTGGAGCGTATTGTACTCCTCCCCTTCTCCCCCTGCTCTCCTCTTGCTTCTGTCTCTTCTTTCTGAATACGGAGCCCCCACCCAGTCTCCCCCCCGACCCCACTCCCAGGTCTCCACACATTTCCCCATATCCCTGCTTTATAGCCCGAAGAGGCTGATTAAGGCATTTCCCCACAAAAATGGTTCTGTCCCCAAGAGGAATTCTTCCACCCGCAGCTAAAAGAATAAATTTCCTCTAACCCCTAACAAGCAAAATAGGGATAATTATGCCTACCTCACAAGGTGTTTGTGGGAATTGAATGAGGTAATGTATCTACCAAGACCCTGGCATATAGTAGGCCTTCAGCAACTGTTACTTTTTTCTGCTCTTGATTCTTCCTTTGAGATTTGAAGGGACAAAGAGAAGCTGAGAGGCATTTTGAGGGGGGACGAGGGCAGATAAAGCAGCTAGGAAGGTCATCTCCTTGCCCATCACCGTCCGGTGAATTAGAAGAGGTTCTTTGCCAAGAGAAACTGGAAAAAGGTGGAGGGGCTCGGGGCAGAAGCCAGACAAGACTAGTTTATCTTGGAGTCTATCCAGAAGGGTTTTGTTACTAAAACAGCGGTTCCTCAACATAAATCCTTCAGGTTCTTGAAAAATATTATTAAATCACTCCAGCATCATAAATAATCCTAATTTTATTAATCTTGCCTCGCAGACCGAAGCACAGCTCCTACAAGGCTCGCTCTCCCCTGGAGCACATAGCTGAGGGGGAAAAGACCCCCAGGTGGAGGGCAGTGCCTGTGGCCCCTGGTGACGTGCATTAGGTGGACTGCAACTGAAACGGACGGTCCCTAGGGGCGCCTGGGTGGCTCAGTCGGTTAAGCATCCGACTTCGGTTCAGGTCATGGGCTAACTGTTCCTGGGTTCAAGCCCTACCCTGCATCCGACTCTGTGCTGACAGCCCAGAGCTTGGCTCATGCTTCAGATTCTGTGTCTCACTCTTTCTCTGCCCCTTCCCTGTGTGTCTCTCAGAAATAAATAAACATGAAAAAAATTAAAAAGAAAGGAAGAAAGAAACAAACAAACGGACAGTCCCTGATGTTTCCGAGCCCTTTCAGAGTGTGGCTCTTCCTAGTAACTTTTCCTTAGGCGCAGGACTCAGAAAAGGAGGTGTCTTAGAGGCTGGGGAATTCATGGACTTCCCTAATTCATGGACTTCACTTGCACCTCCCTAATGTGCTGTTTGGTTCTTTCTTTCTTTCTTTTTCTTTCTTTCTTTCTCTCTCTCTTTCTTTCTTTCTTTCTTTCTTTCTTTCTTTCTTTCTTTCTTTCTTTCTTCCTTTCTCTTTCTCTCTCTCTCTCTCTCTATCTCTCTTTCTCCCTTTTTCTCTCTATTTCTTTCTCTCTCCCTTTCTTTCTCTTACCTTCTTTCTTTCTCTCTTTCTGTCTCTCTCATCTCTCTTTCTCCCTTTCTCTCTCTCTCCCTTTCTCTCTCCCTCTCTTTCTTTCACCACAGATTTCTTTTTTTTTTAAACTTCTTCCAAAGAAAACTAGAAGAGGGCTCTTCCAATTTCCTATAGGCCAAGGATGTTTCTACCTGATGTGAAAACAAATGGTTGTGATTAGTTAGTGCCAAATTGTAGCCTGCTGTCTTAGGAAGCCCTTACTGTCCTCCCCTTCACGGCTTTCACCCAGCTCGCTCTCTCTCTCTCTCTCTCTCTCTCTCTCTCTCTGGTTTTGGGGTTTGTTTGGTTGGTTAGTTGGTTGGTTTTGTTTTAGCTAAGAAGTTTCTCAGTTTTTCTTTCCAAAGCAAAGATAAGTTGAAGAAAGCAATGCCTCTCTCTGTTATTGGGCATTGTTGGAGGCTAAAAGATAAACAAATAAACCACAGAAAATACCTAGGAATTTAGGGGACACAGGGTTCAGTTTCTGTTAGTCCACTGTGTGTCTTCTGAGAGATTCTATAAATTTATTTTTTTTAAATACTCATTCTGGGGAAGTACAAGCGGGGGAGGGACAGAGAAAGGGGGACAGAGGATTCAAGCTGACAACAGCCAGCCTCATGTGCGTCTCGAACTCACAAACCACAGGATCATGACCTGAGCCAAAGTCGGACACTCAGCCGACCGAGCCACTGAGAATAAAGATTCTTTATTAAAAACTGTTTTGGCTTTGTGACTTAATGTTTTCTTCAAACATGAAATAATTTGTGACACCAAAAATACCAAGAAATAGAAACAAAAACCAGGTGTCAATGCCTCCTACTCTCAGAAACCCTACTGTAAACATCATGATACATTTCCCTAAAGCTTTGTTTTCTCTGCAGATGTGCATGCACAGTTACCAAATGTGATACTGTTTACTGTACATGCATTTTTGAGGCTGGCTCTTCTATTTTTATTTCAGTGAGCATTTACTAGTTATTAAAATTTCTTCAGAAGCACCTCCCTTAGTGGTTGCATAATATTTATAGTATTATTTAATCATTCTTAGATTGCTCCACGTGTAGTCTGGATTTGGTTTTTCACTATATAAATAATTTTGAAAATCCCTGGGATACCTGGGTGGCTCACTCAGTTAAGCATTGACTCTTGATCTCAGCTCAGGTCATGATCTTATAGCTCATGAGTTCAAGCCCCAAGTCGGGCACTGCACTGACAGCATGGAGACTCTCTCTCTCAAAATAAATGAACATTTAAAAAAGGAAAGGAAAGGAAAAGAAAGAAAAGAAAAAAATTCCCATAGACAGCATTCCTACAGAAGTAGGATTACTGGCGAAATCCTGGAAGTTACCTTAGTCTTTACTGACTTCAGTCGGCTGAGGTGTTCATGTTGCATCTCCTAACAAAGCATTTAGGAATTGCAGTAGCAACGGTCCTGGCAAATTTTTGCCTATATGGTGGCTTCATGGTGTGGAGGCAGAGGACAATAGGATATAATGTTGCATTGTAATTATGATTTTGCTATATTCCTAGGTGATAATAATAATAGCTGACATTTATTGGGCGATTAATACATGTTGGGCCCTGGTTTAGTGTTTTATAGATACCAAACCTGTTCGGTCTCCCAACTCTGAGGTAGATACTATTAACATCCCCATTTTACAGATGGGAAAGCTGAGACACAAGGGGGTGAAATCATAGGGTAAGTGGCTTGGCCAGAGCTCAAACCCACGCATTTTGGCTACAAGCCTTAACCAGGAGATGACCCTGCCTGGGAGTAACCAAGTGAGTGGGAGGCCTCACATGGTGAGGCTGCAGTGTAGGGCGGGTGGAGTGCCTACGCTGGAAGGGGAATGAAGACTTCACTGCTCACTCCTGAGTTACAGCCCTCCTTCCTTCCCCCTCCACTACCTGTGCTCAAGCCTGGGCAAGGACAGGAGAGAAACCAAGCTGCAAAGCACTTGGTTCTATATTTGTTTTTATTTTTTTAAATGTTTATTCATTTTTGAGAGGCGAGGGGCAGAGGGTCTGACAGCAGTGACCCATGTGGGGCTCAACCTCATGAACCACAAGATCATAACCTGAGCTAGAGTCTGATGCTCAACTGAGTGAGCCACCCAGGCACCCCACAATTCTGTACTTGAAAGGAAAGAGGAATATATATCTGCATAGTCTCAGGAGGCTAATATTCAGGAAAGAAAAAAGAAAAAAAGAAAAAGAAAAACACTGCTTTAGGGTTTTGATTTTTTTTTTTGCTTTTGTTTTTCACAATTGTTAAGAGTGTTAGGCTTTCCTAATTAGAAACAATATTTTCCATACATTTTTTATCACTCCATTTCAGAGGGTACCTGTCCATTGCTACTGTGTTTTGAAATGAGCCACAGAATAGGGGTGTCTGGGGATAGCAGTAACCGTGAACTCTGAAGGAGGTAACTAATCATTTTTGATCCTGTCCACTGCAGATCACCTTGGTTACAAATGACCTCCCAACAACTGTTCAACTTGGATGGTTCTAAAGGCATCTGGTTGTGGGGAGTGCTGCTCAGGCCTGAAGTTCTGATTAATAGCCATTTTCTTTTGTCCCACCTCCTTGTATTTACTTAAAATAATACTGGTGTGACAGAGATAACACAGGGCGTTTCTGTTTGGGTAGGCGAAGACTGGCAATGTGGTAAAATAAAACACAACACAACCACCACCACAAAAAGCAAACACAGTGGCAAGCCTGTCTTGCTTCGCCTTCCTATCTTGCCAGACTCCTCCTAGGGAAACCCAGCCGCCAGCCAGAGGAAACCCAGCCTCTGTTCACCCTGGCTCAGGACTGACATGGGTAAAACTCTGAAGAGCAGCAGCCATGAACCAAGAAAGAACCGAAGAACCTGTCAGGGAATTCTGCCACCATAGAAATCTACCCAAGTGGTCTCTGCAGTGATCCCAGGAGAAAGGGTCAGGGGGAATCCATCTCGCCTTTTATGACCTAGTCTCCAAGTCCTGCTGAAAGGACACAGGACTGAACCAAACTGACTCCATGACAGGCTTTAAGTTTCCCCTCTGACCTTAAAGGCCTAAGTTTCAGTTTCCCCGAAACTATCAGGCAGTTACACATTGCCCAAGGCAGGAGAGACTACCTTCGCAATACCCAATCAGAAAAGGCCAGCAACCACCCTCCACATTCCTAAGGGTGAGGCCTGTAGATGGAAACCATAGATAGTTACCTGTTGTTTAATACTAGATTAACCAGTTACCCCACGTGGGGGTCCTGGGTCCACTCTGCAATTGGTTAATTTCAAAGATACTCTAAATATTGTGATTGGGTCCCGCCAAAAGTAACGAACGCTCTAAACAATGTGTGTGGTTAAAGTTGTTGCCAATACTGTTATACGATAATGATTGAATCACTGTACCTGTGTCACAATTTCTTGTAACTTCCCCCTCCCAAACCCCATAAAAACCCTGCTCAGCTCTTGTTCGGGGCTCTCAGCACGGATCCACTGCATTGCTGAAGTCTGTGAGCCCAAGCTCAAGCCCGTAATAAAGCCCTTTGCCTTTACATGTGTGCCTCCTTCTCCCTGGTGGTCTCTGGTCATTGAGGATATTGCAATCTGGGCATAACAATGCAGTGACTAAATCCTGCAGGTCCAAAGGGACCCTGCCTCTCAGTGAAGAAGTATCAGTATCACGTTTGGAGGAGAACATGTACCCAGAATGTATATTAGTGTGGACATCTTTAGAAAAGAGATCAGTCATACTTGTACATAAAGGAGTCTTGATTCATATATGGAAAAAAGAAAACTCAAAAAGTTATTAGAGTTCCCAGAAAATTATCCACCTTGTGATGGAAAATATACTGGTTGGTGGGTACAGTGAGAATTCTGTTTTTCATCCTGCTCTGAATTAATGAATATCAAATTCATCCATGAGTGTCCTCACTGGGTATTACCCAAGAAGCCGCATTTTGAAGATGACTTCCCTCCTTGATTCCAGAACCATCTTATATTTTATTTTACCATATAATAATATGGTCCATTAAGAATGGATCAGGCTCAAATCCCTTGTTACTTATAGGAAAAGGTTTCTGGTCATCTTATTTTCTCTCTTTTTTTTAATTTTTGTAACATTTATTTATTTTTGAGACAGAGAGACACAGAGAATGAGCGGGGGAGGGTCAGAGAAAAAGGGAGACACAGAATCAGAAGCAGGCTCCAGACTTTGAGCTGTTAGCACAGAGCCTGATGTGGGACTTGAACCCATAAACTATGAGATCATGACCTGGGCTGAAGTCAGCTGCTTAACCAACTGAGCCACCCAGCCGCCCCTCTGGTCATCTTATTTTCAAATGTCATTGGTAAGCATATCCTTTCTTCTTGCTTGGTGAATGAGGTTTTCCCTCCAACTGGATCCTTCTTATGCTTTTAATAAATAACAATCCAGGTTTTCAGGATCCAGAATACTCCAGAGCTGTAAAGTAGGCACTGCTGAAAGATGTATTAACTCCTTCAGGCCTCCAGGTGCTATTTAAAATGTTATTGCTTCATATCCTTGAATAGAGGCTTGAACCTTATTGATGGCCTGTCTCTTGATCGTGCAAATATAGAGGTGACAGCTAGGAGGGCAGGAGTTGGTGAACTAGAGCAGGAATCTGCATTAACTCTTTCAACAAGGTTTGAAAGAAACGATTTTGTTCTTATAAACTCAAAAGCCTAAATGGTACTGAAGCTTCCAGAATAAATCAGTAGCTAAGATAGTGTTATTAGATATAATTACTAGAAGGATTAAATCTTTGTCTATGCTGGCCGAAAGAAAATAGGTCTGTTTTATTCTTACTGTATAGCAAAATTTCCCATACCGTACTAAAGCAAAGTTAACTATATGAATATGTGCATTCTGATTACATGTAGACAGCTTCAGGTTGTCATCTTTTTCATTATTAATAAAGGCTACTCAAGTTTGTGCAAAGATCTTCCATTCATAGGTTCAGCCATTATTTGGAATATGGAATACAGAGATAAAACCACTGATGGCATGTTGTAAAATGCTACTTATAATAATAAATGCATTTGCTTGAATGTAGGGGCAGCTGAATAATAGATATATTTTGGATTTGTACAGCTAGTGGTCTGATAAATATTTAACAAACAGCTCTTGGGCAGGGAAGCCCTGACTTTAATGGCATTTTGCCAATTTCTTTGGTGTAAATGTTTCCACCATGGTTGATTTCATGCTACCAATATGGCATCACAGAATGCAGAACTAAGAGATAGGATCAGTGGGTTCTTGTGAGCTGTATGAGCATGTCCTGCACAGCAGTGTTTACAATTTTTGGAAAGGTAGTTGGATGATTCCCAGATAAACCTTGTTATGGATACTGAGGAGGAAAAAGACACATTTAGGCACATTCTGTGGCAGGGACATTTAACATTGATTGAGTTTCCATTTACTCCCTAACATTTCCCATTTGCCTATGGACTGGGAACAGAGACGGAAGCATTTAAAAATTTATATTCAGAGATACCTGGGTGCCTCCATCAGTTAAGTGTCCAACTTCAGCTCAGGTCATGATCTCATGGTTTGTGAGTTCAGACCCTGTGTTGGGCTCTGTGCTAATAGCTCAGAACCTGGAGGCTGCTTTGGATTCTGTGCCCCCCCCCCCCCCCGCCGCTTTCCACAGCCCCCCCCCCCCGATTTGTGCAATCTCTGCCTCTCAAAAATAAATAAAAAACATTTAAAATGTAAAAAAAAAAATTGATATGCAACTCCCAGCCCTCTCTTGCCTTAACACTACAGTAAAAGAAGTCTCATGTTCCCAATGGTACAGATACATACTGTGAGATACAATCTGTATTAACATGTTCTGTGAATGTCTGTGTGGAGCCCAGCCGCCATACACCAATACTAGGATACGTGCCATGCTTCTTTTAGCAATTGCTGCCCAACAAGCCATCCCATACTGAATGGCTTAAAACCATTTATTGGTGTGTCTCACAGTTCTGTGAGTTGGCTGGTCTCTGCCGGACTGTTCTGCTTTCCCATTTAGGGTTTCATGTGATTGTAGTCAGATGGTGACTGAGGCTGGAGTCCTTGGAAGGCCTGAATGGAATCGAACTGAAGATGGCTTCTTTGGTCATGTCTGGCACTTCAGTGCCTCTCCACATGGAGTCTCATTGTCTAGGCGTCTGCATGTGGGCTCTCTTAGCAGTAGGACAGTCAGACTTTTATCACGAATGACTTCAGATGCAGAGGCTGTCAGGATTTCCTAGGGTTGAGGCTGGGAACGGTTACAGTATCACTGTTGCTACATTTTCTTGGTTAAAGTGAGTCATGGGATCAATGCAGAAGCAGAGAAGGGGGTGACTCTCCAAGGGGGTGACTCCAGGAGGTAAGAGTCATGGGGAGCCCTCTGTGGTACCACATACCACAAGTAAGAAACCTTAGTTATGTTCAGCCACTTAGATTTCAGGGTTAATTTGTTCCCTTAGCAAAACCTAGCATAATCTGACTAATCCAGAAATCGGTACTGTATTCGTGAAGATAAGGTAGGCTGTACTGTGAAAACAAACCTCAAAACCTTAGCAGCTTAACACATGGTCCTTTGGGTGTCTGATGGCTGGCCAGTGCCGCCTCTCTTCAGTGGCGACTCAGTGGTCCAGGTCACTTGCATTTTGTTGGTACGCCATCTGGAACAGGTAGCGAGCTTCCAGATCAGTGGGACAGGACAACAGAGTACCTGAGCTCTCAAGTACCTGTTGGCCAGAACTCATCACATGCCTCTGGTCCCACCTAAAAGCAGGCCAGGAAATTTGATGGAGCATGTGGATATTTGGTGATTAATAAATGTCTCTGCCATAAAGTTACATGGAGCTCTTTGCTAGTCTTGTTTTTCCTCCCTTTCCCTTCCTTACCTTGTATAAGACATTTAGGAAAGGAGAGAGTGAAGGAGGGAGGG
This sequence comes from Suricata suricatta, assembly GCF_006229205.1. Classification (NCBI taxonomy): domain Eukaryota; kingdom Metazoa; phylum Chordata; class Mammalia; order Carnivora; family Herpestidae; genus Suricata; species Suricata suricatta. Next base: position 68,952,479 of record NC_043712.1, on the reverse strand, counting down.
AAACAGGAAGGTAGGAAGCAGGGAGGGGGAGAATACAGGAAGGAATTTATAGGATGCAAAATAAGATCATTAAAACTATCAACAAAACAAAAACCATTAACAAGTAACTGTAATAGCAGAGGTTTTCACAGTGCTTGTAACCTGTTTTGTTTTTTTTTTTCTTTTTAATCAGTAGTGATAAGGAAACTAAACCAGATTAAGGGCTATCCTATTGGAGGTACAAAGGCAAACAAGGGGAAAGAAGTGATTGAAGAGCAGCACTTCAGAGAGCTCGGGACATTCAAATCAGCAGGGCCTGATTACTCGCTTCCCAGGGTACTTGAGGCATTGGCAAATGTAATTGCAACACCACCAGCCTTTATTTTAGAAAAGGAAGGTTGGACAGAAGAAGGTCCTGACTAGTGGAATCAGCAGATGGAGTACCTGGTTTTTTTTTTTTAAACAGAGAAAAGCACAACCGTAGTAATTATAGACTATTCAGCTTATCTTGGATACCTGGGAAGATATAAGAACAAATCATCAAACAATCAATTTGCGACCACCTAGAAGAGCACAAGGTACTGGGTAGTAATCAACGTGATTTTGTGAAGTACAATTTATGCCAGACCAATTTAATTTTATCTATAAGAGAGAAGTGAGCCTGGCAGAAGGGAAAGCAATACCTACAATAGGACTTCAGAAAGGTTTTTTTTCTTTTGTTTTTAAATTTCATCCCCTGACAGTTTCAGCATTCACTCTCCAAGAGGATGCTACCTACAACAGCAGTTGGGTGGGCATGACTCTGGACCGGGCATGCAGACTGCTCCAGACTGACACAGTCGTTAATAATAGTATCATTATTTTAATCAACTATATGGACAAAGAAGATGAAAGGAGTGAATTGAAGAAAATGCTGAGGTCCAAATAGCCTTCTCCATCACTGATGGGAAATATGAAAGAAAAGAAGGGTTATAAAAACCTGTCTAAGAAATCCAACAGCCTGGGTGGCTCAGTCGGTTGAGCGTCAGACTTCAGCTCAGGTCATGATCTCACGGTTTGTGGGTTTGAGCCCCGAGTCGGGCTCTGTGCTGACAGCTAGCTCAGAGCCTGGAGCCTGTCTTCAGATTCTGTACCTCCCTCTCTCTCTGACCCTCCCCTGCTCATGCTATCTCTCTGTCTCTCAAAAATAAATAAAAAAGATTTTTAAAATATTAAAAAAAAATCCAACAGCTAAGTAATGTGAGATCCAGAAAGGGAGAACAGAGAAAATGTTAAATTATATAAGAAAATTTCCTAGAAAAGAACATACATTTTTCTATTAAAAGAGTCTCCTAAGGCCCACTACAATACATGAGGAAAATAACCCACTTGGATGCAACTTTGTAAATTTTAGAATTTTAAGAATAAATAAAACTTCCTAAAAACTTCCAGAGGGAAATTGAAACTTCCAGCGGAACGAAAATTGAGCAACCAAATTCTCATTAACATCTCTGGCTGCTAGAAGATAATAGAGTTCTCCTTTCAATTCTAAGGGAAATTGAATTTGAAACTAATTTCCATATTCAACCAATCTATCAATCAAGTGTGGGATTAGAACGTAGGCATTTTGCAGAAACCAGCACTAGGAAAGTTTACTTCCCAGGACCCCTTTTCTTGAGAAGTTACTTGAATATGTATTCCAGCAGAATGAGAAGGTTATCCAAGAAAGAAGTAGTCAAGGGACCTAACACAGGAGAAGGAAGTAGAATAAGATATAAAACTTTATGTTTGGGAGGAGGAGAATGACGTGCTCCAAAGGGAAGGACTCTGGAGCAAAGGAGAAGTCCATGTAGTTCATACTGTCATTGAGAGAAAGAGAATCAGCCAGAAAACCAACAAAAAAACCCTTGAGTATATATTTAGTCAATAAAAAAGATAGGCAATTAAGAAATCCAGAAAAACAAAAGGCTGATTGAGACTTTTATGATCCAATTTTGAAGAATTATAATATGTTGTATGGAGTGTAAGAGAAAGATTAGTATATGATGCTAGAACATTCTCCTTTAAAGTAGATGAGAGGTTATGACATTGCCCTCACAGAAAAGGAAATGGCAGCCCTAACATACCCCTTATGCTACTTAGTATGGCAGTGCACAGTATTGATGTAATCTTAATATAAGTACTCTGATTGATTTTAAACTCTTACAGTTGCCCTAAGGACAAAGTAAGGAAGATCTTGGTTATGTTGGAGGAAAAAAGGCAAACACTATATTATATATTATCTTCATAATCTAAAAGTATAGCTGACCAAAGGTGGGGAGTAGAAAGTGAAAGAAATAGGAGAAGAAGGATAGTCGCACAACTTCTATAATGGGAAGATAGTGACTCAAGTTTTTAGAATGAGAATTTAAGGCATAGCCTACTACTTGAGGTTAACAAGGGTAATCAAAACAAAACTTAAAAATGAGTTGGGAGGAAGAAGATAACATAAATGGACTAAATTCTTATTATTTCATAATGAGGCCATTTATGACCAAGAAATTGAAAAGAGGAATGATTTTACAAACACCCCATATATTCAAGAAATGCGTGATCCATGTGTAGTTTTCCAGAGGCGTGCATGTAAGATCCTGAGGCACGATCACAGAGGGCAGGTACCATCAATCTCTGTAGCTTAAGAACACATGGTGCTGGTGACCTGGCAGCCATGGCAGTTTTCCCCATTCCATTATCCATTCCCAATTATAAGATTATATTGCAAACGTCGAGTTATATCTGCTCTAATACTCTTTTAAATTTTCTCAGAATTACCTCTAATATTTCACAGAGTACTCTATCCACGATTCATACGGTAGTACGTGGCCATGTGGCCTTACAGTGTTTTATTTAATTTAACATCTGTTCCAAAAGAAAATTCTCAGAATTGGGTTTTTGCCCCCACTGAATGAAAGCTTATATGGCCTTGTTATAGGATAAAAACCATTTTCAAAGTTTAGCTCTGAAGATTAAAATAACATAAAAGTCACTTGGATTCCTTCTAGTCGTCCCTGTGCATTTAAATAACAGCATGGTTCACAGGTTACTGTTAAATCATGGCAGGTGCAAGTAAAACTCTGCATAACTTCCTAAGCGAGATCCAAAAAATTTAGTCACTGAACATGTGGAGTCAACTTAGCACAAAGTTAATGAAATGAGCAAGGTGAGGCAGGAACCAATCACCAAGCTTGTCATATCCAAGCTCCCTTTATCAAGGAGTGTATAATGACAAGTTCCACCGTACTTCTGATTACCGGCTAAAGGGGCATGCCACAAAGCCACACAGGTAAACACGCGCCATACACACTGCCTGCTAGCTCTAAGTTATGCAATTCTTGATTACTCCTGGCAGGAGTGAAACTATTTCAGATTTTGCACAAAAGGAGTACTTACCCAATAGGCCAATTAACATTATTTCAGATATTCATTATTCTTATTTACCTAAAATGTAACTGTGTCTAAAAGAGCAGTATTTAGTTCTTAAAATTGGGGGATGGGATGGGGCTGTTTACAGCCAGAAGAACTAAAAGCAGAAATGTTTAAAACAATTATTATAAGGTGCATTTACCACTCTAAGTATTGTACTATCTCTTTCACTGTTTATCAGAATGGTCCATGTAATACTTGTTAAAGATGCAGATCCCCTGGGCACCTGGGTGGCTCAGAGATCCCCTGGGGCACCTGGGCGGCTCTGTTGGTAGAGCGACCAACTTTGGCTCAGGTTCATGAGTTCTTGAGCCCATGTCAGGCTCTGTGCTGACAGCTCCGAGCCTGAAGCCTGCTTCAGATTCTGTGTCTCCATCTCTCTCTGCCCTTCCCCTACTCACACTCTGCCTCTCACTCTCTCAAAAATAAATAAACTTTAAAAAAAATTTTAATGCAGGTTCCCTGGTCCAAACATAGCCCTATCCCTTTGCTGGGGCCCAGGAATCAGCATTGGAGCCATTCATTGGTTTAGGCACTGATCTTACAAAAAGACTTTTTCATTATCTTCAACTGTATTTCAGGACTGAGCTTGCATTGCATGCTATATTGCCTTCTGTGTTTACCATATCCTAGCATTTTTTTCTTTCTATTTCTTTACCACCAAGATAAAAGATGACTTCTCTCCCTCTCTTTGTGCATAAGGCCTTATCTAGGGGAATAACAATTCTTTTCAAGATCTTTTAAGCTTTGCCACTTCTTGAACATAGAACAGCTAAGAAAATCTGTTAAGTTTTAAAATTCAGGACGATGACTGGTTTCTTAATTATGTAGGGAGAAACATTTTGAGACTGTCTTTGTATCTTATTTTGGTGCTGATCATTTTTTCTCATTCCTGTGACTGCAGGAATATTGATCTCAGCTTTACTTTGACCATTAATGAATTATGATGGCAATAAGCAGAGACACACACCTCCAGCCTCCTGGGAGCTTAATCTTCTGCTACACCGTTTGCATTTGTAAGTCAGCACCTGTGTAATCTATATTCTAACTATTTGTTATTCTCCTTTAATTACATATTGGTGGTGGTCCATTTGCAGCCTGAGAGCAACCAACTGGAGAGTCAAAGAGATTATTAAAATATTGACTTTAAATTAGAAAGCCAAAAGGAAACACAGCTGGGTTTGTTCCTACCCATTCTAATATGATGGTCCAGGAATAGTTATTCGCTTTCATGTCAAGGAGAGTTGAGTCTAAAAAATTAGCACAAAACTTTCACCTTTAAAAAACTTCTTTAAAAAGAATAAATAACTTCTTTGAAAAACTGAAGTATGGGTAACATACAAAGTTTTGTTACTTTCAGGTGCACAACATACTGATTCAACAATTCTGCATATTACTCTGTCCACCATGATAAATGTAGTCATCATCTATTCTATACAATGTTCTGGTGTCATCAGTATTTCTGTTAGCATCAGCTTTACCTCATCTGGTAGACACCATTTTGTTCAGCAGCTGATACATTTTTTTAAAATGTTTATTTATTCTTGAGAGAGAGAGAGCGTGCAAGAGAGCAAATGGGGGAGGGCCAGAGAGAGAGGGAAACAGAGGATCTGAAGCAGACGCTGTGCTGACAGCAGAGAGCCTAACTCAGGGCTCCAACTCACATACCATGAAATCAGGACCTGAGCTGAAGTTGGATGCTTAACTGACTGAGCCATCCAGGCACCCCTGTCTTTACCTTTTAACCACAAGAGGCAGGATGTAGGGAGTAGACTTTATGAGATATAATGCCTGCCTCATGGGGCCATTGGGAGAAGTAAATAAAATCATAGCTGTGGGGACTCTTAGCACAATGTATGACATCCAGTGGTTACTTTCACTTTTCTGTCCTTTCAGGGACTTTACCTTGGCAAGCTTGACAGGTCATCAAAAGTGCTGTGCTGGGCAAAATTTTACTTTCAGTAAAATGAAAGCCTGGGAGTAACTAAGCATGGCTCTTTAAGGATTTACATTTAAATTACAATAGATAAATAGTTTTGCCAAAGGTGGAAATGGGACAAAGAAGTGTGAAGAGAGGAGCCTTTCCACAGGACAGAGGACCTGGGCTCAGTCACTAACCTGCCAGGTGACCTTAGTCACCTTGCTTTTGGGCTTCAGTTTCTTCAACTGTATAAGGGTGTGGATGGGCACCAGGGAACTTTTGGTTCTAAAACCTGATGGTTCTTCTAATGCAGCACTTTTAAAAATGGGTTTATGTAGGTGATGGAAAAAAATCCCCGAGGCTGTACAACCATGTGTTCCGCTGGCTGTTCTGAGTGCTCTGATGACCTCTTTGCTTCCTGCCTTGCTCCCTTTCTTTCTGTCTTCCTCCCTCCATCCTTCCTTTCTTCCCTCCCTGCATCCTTCCCCCTTTCTTTTCTTTCCTGTCTCATTTCTCTTTTCAGTAATTAATTATAGCTCCTTCCATGAGCCAGGCCCCATGGCTAAGCCCTGGGGTACAACGGTAAACAAGATCTCGGTCCTGCATTCACAGGGCTTACAGCCTGTCTCTTGTCCTCTCCCTGTGTGTGTGCTGTGTGTGTTTTGTGTGTGTGGATGTGTATTTTTTTCCCCTTTCCTGAAAAGGAAATACATATGTATATCAAATATATAGATAACCTGACGGAAGAGGACCACAAACATCTGTGTGCCCTAGATTCACGTTAACATTTGTTCCCCCCTCTATCTCCGGGTATATATCATTTACAAGTTGCAGATAGCATGCTTCATCCCCAAGTAATTTAACACATATCTCCAAGAATTAGTATACTCTCGTAAATAACCATAATACCATTTTCACACCTAACTTAGCTAATCCCCCCAAACTATCATCAATCCTATAGAATTGTATTAATGTCCAATTCCATTTTCAGATTTCCTTAATTAACCCAAGAATGTCTTTCATTGCCTTTCCCCCAAATCCTGATTCAGCAAAGTTCACACATTACATTTGGTTTTTAAGCCTCTCTAGTTCTTCTTTTAAAATGTAAATGTTTGGTTATCTTGACAGAGTGTGATGAGTGGGAGAGGGCAGAGAGAGCAAGGGAGAGAATCTCAACGGGCTCCATGCTCAGCACAGAGCCCAACACGGGACTCGATCTCACAGCTCCAAGATCAAGACCTGAGCCAAAATTAAGAGCCAGATGCTTAACCAACTGAGCCACCCAGGTGCCTCATATAGTCCCTTTTAATTTGGAACAACTCTCCCACCTTTTTTCTTTTTTAATGATACTGATTTTTGAAAGAATCCAAGCTAATTATCTCGTAGAATATACAAAACTCTGGATTTGTCTGTTTCTTTATGGTGCCATTTACCCATTTATGTTCCATGTATTTACTGTAATCGAAGTGAATCTAGAGATTTAATTACATTTAAGTTACAAGTTCTTGGCAAACATATTTTATAGTTGAAGGTGTGCTTCAGTTTTCTACAAAGATCACTTACTACTTGTGATTCAAAAACAGAAATAAGTTCAAATGTATATACATGATATATCATTGTAAGTAGAGAAAGCATGAGTTTTGCCAGTGGAGGCCTGGCTTTGAATGCAGGTTCTATATTCTCTTAGCAGCTTGAACACATTAACTCACCTAGTTTACTTCTCTACAAAAGGCCAGAGAAGACAGAATCACTCTGGAACTTTCTTGAAATGTGCATGCTTCTTCCTCCATTCCACTCCTTAACATTTATTTATTATTAAAAAAAATTTTTTTTAATGTTTATATTTGAGAGACAGAGACAGAGTGTGAGCAAGGGAGGGGCACAGAGAGAGGGAGACACAGAATCTGAAGCAGGCTCCAGGTTCTGAGCTGTCAGCACAGAGCCCGACACAGGGCTCAAACCCATGAACTGTGAGATCACCTGAGATGAAGTCTGATGCTTAACTGACTGAGCCCCCCAGGCGCCCCCACTCCTTAGCATTTTTTTAAAAGAAGGGCTCTTTTCAACCACCCCTCATCCTTGCCACCCTTCTCACCCTGACCCAGGGCTAAATGCCACCAATTCTCTGTCAGGTGTTCTCACTTGAGAAATTTGAAAGATCTCTACCTTGAAGGGCTGTTGTGAGAATTGGAGATTAATAACAATACATGTAAAGGACACAGTGCAGAGTCGGCTGCATTGTTATATGCTCAGTACATCACCACTGTTCTTATAGCTGCAGCCTTTGCAAAAACTGAGGCGGTGGGGAGGGGAGGGGGAGAGAGAGAGAGCACTTGACAAGACAGCCAAAGAAAGAAGAGAGGAATATTCAGTTTCTAAACGGTCACTTCAAAAAACTTTCTAAGAGTATTTTGTGCTTATGTAAATGTTCACCTGGGACAGTGCTATGACACCATAATCATTAACATTTTTGCAGCCCTTTCGAGTCCACAAAGCGCATCCGCATTCATTATTATGTTTGATGCACACCCTCTTTCATAGAGATCAGATGTGTTTCATGCTTAGCCCAAGGACACAAAGTAATCAGTGGGGGAGCTCAAATTAGGAGTTTTGATTGCAGAACAGACTTCTTTTGCTGAAAATGTGCAGCTTGGCACAGACACCAAATGTCTCCTTTCTAAATTCCTGACCAAGGGACTCTTTCCTTATGGTGTAGGTTACTGAAATGCTTAGTTAAAGCTCTTTGAGTCTATTTCAGACTTGCAGCTCCTCAAGCTGCGTTGGGTGACATTTCCTGTACTGTCATGTGTTGTCAGTCAGCCAGAAGGCTTCTGTTATTTCTTGCTCTCTGCTGTAACAGAGAGAAGTACTGGTTAATGAACCTGAAGTAACACCGTCACATGCATATTAAAAATGCATTCAAATCCCTTAGCTGGATGGAGTTCCTTGCTCAGATTATAAGCATTAAATAGATGAAAGCCACCCAAAGATCGGTCCTTGTTCTTTGAAGGAGTTAGATTTGGTATTTCTCAGTGTTGACATTGAATTTTGGTTTTTGTCAGAATTGTTGGTTGTTTTTTGTTTTTTGTTTTTGCTGTTGTTTTGTTTTGCCTGGCCATGTTTAGCTCGTTTTTTGGACAAGAAATGTATTGCTATGTTAAACAAAAACAGACCAGCTACAATTAAGCAAACTCGTACTTATCATTTAGTTATCTTTTTTAGTTTCTTTTGTGATTTCTTCTTTGTACCATGAGATACTTAGAACTGTTTCTTAATTTTCAAATATTTGTGCCTTTCTAGTTATCTTTTTGGTAATGGGATCTATGTTTCTACCAACACTGATGTTTTAGCATAATTCTGCAGTGTCCAGGAAGCAGATTCTGTGCAATTTCGGTCATGTGAAAGTGGCTGAGGCTGTGCTGTCCAGGTTATGTCAGTTTTATAAATTCTCCAGGTGTGCTTGAAGAAAGAAATGTTTTCTGTACTTGTTGATGGGAAAAGCAATGTCCCTTGTACATCAGTTACATCAAGTCTGTTAGTCTTGTCCAAACTATCTCTATTTTTACCAATATACTTATTTTGACTGCTTACTCTGTTATTTACTGAGAGGTATGTTTTAATCTCTCATCAACAGTATATATGGATTCATTTCTTCAGCTTTTGCTGTATATATTTTGAGGCAAAGTTATTAGGTGACTACAAATTTAGAATTGATCTATATTCTGGTGATGAATGTAACCTTGTCATAAGGAAAACATTCCAACTGATCTCTACAGGTGTTTTCAAACAAAGCATAAAGACTACTTTGATATTAATGCAGCTCTGCTTTCTTCTGGTTAATACTTGCATCCTCTTTATCATCTCTTTTCTTTTTCTATCCAGTTACTCTCTATCATTTTTAATATTTTATGGGTGTCTCTTTTTAATATTCTGCCATATTTCTCTTATATATTTTTTCTGACCATTTAAAATTATAGGCATTGTGACCATTGAAACTAATATTTAGCATGCATCCCTCCCCAAATTATCCCCTAATATTATCTAATACTCAGCCTTTACTCAAATGCCACCAATTGTCTGTTAGGTGATTTTTAGAACTATGAGTATGTGGTTATTCATCCTTTTTAAATTGAGGATAAGCTAACTTAATTGATACATTGTTGTATCAAGAGTGACCATAAGGTAATGAAACTGGTATTTTATTTATTTATTTTTTCTTTTCTGATTATGTACCATGCTTAAAAAGGTTGAGGGAAGCCTGGGCGGCTCAGTTGGTTAAGCATCCAACTTCAGCTCAGGTCATGATCTCACGGCCTATGGGTTCAAGCTCCGTGTTGGGCTCTGTGCTGACGGCTCAGAGCCTGGAGCCTGCTTTGGATTCTATGTCTCCTTCTCTCTCTGCCCTCTCTCAAAAATAAATATTTAAAAAAAATTTTAATTTAAAAAAGATTGGATAAAACACGAAGATTTCAAGGAAACTGTCAATAGTCAATAGTATCTAAGTGGTATCTCTGGCAGGAACTTTTTTGATAGGACTTTTAGACTAGGATATGATGTGAAACAGGTATTTTAAAATCACTCTTAAACTACATATAAGAAATACAGTCACTACATCTTGTTCATTACAATGATGTGACATGCAAAAAGATAGAAAATAACAAATACTTTTATATCTGCTACCAATTGTGAGCGTTATTACTACCTTCCTGAAATATTTATTTCTGCCTACCTATTTGTCAGTATTTTGAATATGGTTGAGACCATTTTGTATATAATTTGTCCTTTAATATAAGCAATTTTATACCACCCTTTGTACTTCTTTATTCTTCAGAATTAACACAATTATAATTTTTAATGGCTGCATGATGTACTATTAAGTGAATGTACCATAACTTTGCTAATAGTCATCTTCTGTTGAATGTTCAGGTTTTTTTCCAGTTATTTGTAATAGCTAATAATAATGCTATAAACATATTTTTGAAGAAATTTTGGTCTGTTTTACAGTATATCTTCATTATAGAGGCTGAGGCACCTGGGTGGCTCAATTGGTTAAGTATCTAACTTCAGCTCAGGTCATGATCTCTCAGTTCAAGCCCTGCGTCAGGTTCTGTGCTGACAGTTCAGAGCCTAGAGCCTGCTTCAGATTCTGTGTCTCCCTTTCTCTCTGTCCCTCCGCTACTCATGCTCTGTCTCTCTGTCTGTCTGTCTCTCAAAAATAAACGTTTAAAAAATTTAAAAATTCTTAAAAAAAAAAAGAAGGTAGTACTGATCATTGTTGGACACTGGATCTCGTTGTCAGCAGAGTGATTCAGCAGCTGATTGAGGAGTTCAGACCTTGGAAATGTGACTCCAGAAACCAGGTCTGAGAAGGCGACTTAAAGGTTAGGAATTGGAATGTCTGGTGAGCCAAGCAGCCTGGCTTGACCGTGGGTCTGCAGCTGGGGGTGGGATGGAGGGGCGGTAGCAGATGCTGTTGTGTAGACTTGAAGTGGAAAATTACAGGCATCATGGAAGGCCATGCTACCACTTTTTTTTTTTTTTTTTAATGTTCATTTAGTTTTGGGAGAGGAAGAAGGAAGGGCAGAGAGAGGATCTGAAGTGGGCTCTGCCCTGACAACAGCGAGCCCAATGTAAGGCTCAAATTCACAAATCGTGAGATCCTGACCTGAGCAGAAGTCAGATGCTCAACTGCCCGAGCCACCCAGGCACCTCAGTGCAACCATTTTTGGAGGTTCTCTTTGGCAATTTCTTCAGAACCAGTTTTCAAGTCATACTGCTAAGGCAGCCTCAGTACACATGAGGTCTGCTTTGTGTCTGACCAAAACCTGTGTTGCCCCCGCTTGATCCCCTTTCCCATGGGGACAGGCTTTGAATAGAGTTAGGCCATTTAAAAAATGCGGAAAACCTAGGTTGTAATGACTGGGGATATTTAGAATCCATCTTTAGAATAACTATTTAGCCATTATATGTTTCCAAAGTTATACCAGTGCTTTGCATCCATTGCCTTCTTTAAATCTCTCACCAAGGCTGAAAGGTAGGAATTAGTAACCCTGTTTTATGGCTGAGAGCACAGGATGAGAAGTTAATTACCAGATCAGACAACAAGTGAGTGGTAAAGTGCGAATTCAAACCCAGCTCTGGCTCACTCTAAAGCACATGCTCTTTCTTCAGGCAGAACGTAGGGAAGGTCCAGAAATAACTTTAAATAATTTCAGCTTTACTGTTGTCTCCTCGAAGGTTGCTTTAAAAGGAAAAGTATACATCTGACTCTCTAAATTTGGGGTCTTAAAAGTCACAGTGAACATGCATGGAAACCCATTTGCAAAACATCCAATAGGATTCTGCCCAAACGCTGTGAAATCTTTGATTCAGGGTTTAAAAACAGTAAAAAGTAATAAGCAGTAGATCTGAATATAACTCAAGGAATAAGCATCTTCACTGATTTTCATACTCAGCAAAGTATTTATTTATTTATTTATTTATTTATTTATTTATAAAGGTTTTAGTTTTAAGCAATCTCCACACACTACCTGGGGCTCAAGTACATTCTCCCACGATCAAGAGGCTCACGCTTTACTGACTGAGCCAGCCAGGCGCCCCTCTACTAACTCAATGACAAAGTCAGCCTAGCTTGTGTGACCCTGACAAGATCCTCTCTATACGGGCCCAGGCCTTTCCACCAAGGAACAGAAGAGCAAGCCCGCTTGTGAAGGGATTCATTTCTGTGCATTTCTTTCCACAATTCTTTTTTTAATATAGTTTATTGTCCAATTGGTTTCCATATAACACCCAGTGCTTCTCCCCACAAGTGCCCCCCCTCCATGACCATTACCCACTTCCCTTTTCCCCCTCCCTCTTCAGCCCTCAGTTCATTTTCAGTATTCAAGAGTCTCTCATGATTTGCCTCCCTCCCTCTCCCTAAGTCTTTTCCCCCTTCCTCTCCCTATGGTTCTCTGTTAGATTTCTCCTGTTAGACCTATGAATGAAAACATATAGTATCTGTCTTTCTCTGCCTGACTTATTTTGCTTAGCATGACATTTTGCTATGAATGGCCAGATTTCATTCTTTCTCATTACCATGTAGTATTCCATTGTATATATATATACCACATCTTCTTGATCCATTCATCAGTTGATGGGCATTTAGGGTCTTTCCATGATTTGGCTATTGTTTTTATTTATTTATTTATTTATTTATTTTTTTTTTTTTTTATTGAGAGAGCATGAGAGGGGGAGGGGCAGAGAGAGAAGGAGACACAGAACAGGAAGCAGGCTCCAGGCTCTGAGCTAGCTGGCAGCACAGAGCCTGACGCAGGGCTCAAACCCACAAACGTGAGATCTGACCTGAGCCGAAGTTGGAGGCTCAACCGACTAGCCACCCAGGCGCCCCTGGCTATTGTTGAAAGTGCTGCTATGATGCATGTGTCCCTATGCATCAGCACTTCTGTATCCCTTGTGGCTCAGTCAGTTATGCACAATTCTTTTTGTTTAAGTATATTTATTTATTTTGAGAGAGAGAGAGAGAGAGAGAGCACAGGAGGAACAGAGAGAGAAGGAGAGAGAGGGAGAGAGAGAGAGAGAATATCCCAAGCAGGCTCTGCATTGTCAGCACAGAGCCTGACGCAGGGCTCGAACTCATAAACTGTGAGATCATGACCTGAGCCAAAATCAAGAGTCAGATACTTAACCAACTGAGCCACCCAGGCACCCTTCTTTCCACAATTCTTAATGTGTATTTCTTACTACACGTGCGCACGCACACACACACACACACACACACACACACACACACAAGCTAGAAATCTCACACTCTAGACATCATTTGGCTAACAGCAGGCCTGTTTTTAAATGGTCACTAACGGCCATGTGAAAGAAGAAAGAGGGGGAAGAGGACAGTCCCTTAACTGCCATGCTTTTACATTTCCTCCTCGTGAGACCATGAGGGAGGGTCTCTGGGTATAGGAGATTTGGGATGGGGGGACTTGCAGTTGTTCTGGGAAGGTAGTGAAGACTTCAAATTTTCTTTTTTTGTCCTTTAAGAGAAAGAACACAAGTGGAGGAGATGGGCAGAGTGAAAGAAAGAGAATCCTAAATTGGCCCCATGCTGACCCAGGGTTTGATCCCACAACCCTGGGATCATGACCTGAGCAAAATCAAGAATCGAATACTCACCCTACTGAGCCACCCAGGCATCCCAGATTTCCTTTTCTGAAATAGTAGTTTACTGCATGGACAGTGGTGGGTGGTAGAGAGGTGTCTTTCTGCTCAGCAGGATTAATCCCACAGACCCATTTACTGTGGGATTGTCTCTGTGTCCTTAGGAGCCAGGTTGGGGGTGTGAGCTGGGGGTTGCTAGGCTGATGAAGTCTTAATTTGTCATTGCTCACCTCAGGTGATCCTCTGTCCTTTGTACCTCTCAATCATGGACATGGTAGGAGATGTTCATGATGATCCTGGGTGGTCTTAAGGTTCCCTTCAAAAAACCTGACCGAAAACCAACCAAAAAACAAAAACTTTTTTTCCCCCAAGTCTATCCCTGAGCAGAGAATAAGGCTGTTGTGAACCTGACGGGCACTGATGTCTCTGCTCTCATCTGAATGTGGGTTTGGTGATGGGAGGCAGGGAGGAGCTAAACAGTGGGATCTTCCATGCAGCTGCCTTTCCGCTACTCATTTCAGACACCCCAGCCTCTAGCCAGACGGTCCTAGACTGCCCCTGCACAGCAAGCAAAATAAACCTGTTTCGAAAAAATCACTCCTTTGATTTCTCCCAGCCTTGGACTCTGCTTAGTTAGGGGCAGATGAGGCATGTCATCTTGGGCCTTCCTGGTGGGGTGAGGAGTAAACCACCCATGGCTTCCCAGCTGCACTGCCTGTGGAGCAAAAGGCTTCAGAGCAAAAGACTTTTAAAAATATAATAATAAGAAAAAGAACAAAAGGGAGAAGACCTCTTTGAAAATCCTTACTGTTTCCTACTGTCTCCTACAGTGATTGCCTTTTCATTAGTGTTGGCCGACAATGTGGAGATTTTCTTTTTCACTTTGATATCTGCCTAACCCTTGAGGTTAAACTTGTGGCGAGCCATCCATCAAAGTTAGCTAAAACAAAGTTGTAACTGGGAATCACCACCTCGTCCTTTAGCTCTTGTGCATTCTCATGGTGATTCTTTGAAAAGTAAGACAATAATGCATTGTTTTACTATTCCAGATCCTCTTGGTTACTGACAACCAAAATTCAAATTGAACTTGTTTAGGAAAACGGATGGAATTCATGAGGAAGATAGAGGGTATTTTAAGGAGCCAAAGGTAGGATTAAAAATCAATCTATGGGAAGGACAGGGAATCAGCCAGAGATTTAACACAAACCGAAATAAAACTGGACTCAGGAGGCAGACTATTCGGATTCTTTCTGCCTTCATCTGTGCTCTCCTGGTCGTTCAGGTCATTCTCATTATAGATACAGAATTTGACATATTTTGGTTAAAACACCAAAGAGGGACTGACTTTATTTCTTAATTCCAGAGAGGACAGGGACCCCACCCTTGTTCAAATCAAACATGTCAGTGGGCTGCGGCCATCTAAAAACATGGCAGCCCAATCCCTTTGAACCACATAAGGAATGTGGAATGGAGCTGTTCCAAGAAGGGAGTTTCTTGGAAGGACGGTGTTCTAGTCAAACAAAATTACGTATATATTAGATGTTATATATGCAATGTTATATATGTTACATTATGTTATATATACTTAATTATACTTACAGTATACTTACATAGACCTGAGTATGGCTCTTATCTGGTTTTGGCCTTCTTGGCAACCAAAGTCTTGATAAAAGTCAGATCAATATGATATGTATATAAGACAAGAACTATAGGATTCATTCATTCATTCATTCATTCATTTTGACTTGGGACTCCAAAGAAGACAAAATATTTTAGGAATGACTAGATCCACACACTAAAGAAAACCAAATACATAGCAGTTTACACTCATATTTACACACATCATTATGGAAGGAGACTCTAGTGAGTTCTTATATTCACCTCTAGACCCGCCTTCTGAAAGAAGCAGTGACAATCTTGTAGCTAGGGGAATTTTCTGTGCTTGTTTGGACTGGATTCTCTTCTGCATGCTCTCCATTGTTTTCATCTTATCTGGTTTGGTCTAAGCTAAGATGTCCACTTTTTATCTTGGGGATCTTATCTCTGAGTGTTGCCTCTGCTAATCTACTGGATCAGCTGTATTCACTGTGGCCCCCTGACCAAGCGAGTTCTGTAGGCACTCTCTTGGGTGGCTACCTTTCCAGGCACTGATGGTGGGTGGAATGTTAAAAGGCCCCCAGGGAGGAGGGAACTTCTCCTGACGGGTATCTGAAGAGCATATAGAGAGATTGTTCCTTTACTGAACTGCATGGTGTCATCTTACGTAAGATCACAAAATGCTCCTTCTTGCTACCATCCATCTTGCCTGACCCCCTGCCACAGTATATTACCAGTACCCTAGATATTACTGTTCATTAATTCATGCCTAACATGCACTGGCTCATACTAAGTGTTATTGAATGTCTAAAAATAGGCACAGAGCCTGGAAGTGAGAAGTGAAAATTGCAAAAATGGTTGGGTGGGAAAAAATGATGGGACACATAGCAGGCATTTGGATATTTTTCCCTGTGGTTATCTTTTATAGATTAAATAAGATTAATATTCTTGGTGAACCAAGGGCAGCTAGCCACTTTACATGTTTTACTTCTTCTTAGTCTCTTCCAAAATCTCTGTTATTTATTTAATTTAACAGGACTTTGCCTTGATTGGGGTCATTCATAGAAGATGCTTTGCTTTACATATATGCAGTCATGTTTGCATTTCTGAAGTTCTGTATTTCAAGTCTGTCCACCAGTCTCAACAAATATACTTCCATGTACATATGGTATGAAACTCTCCTAAAACAAACCCCAAAAATGGTCTTTAGAAGTGAAAGGCATTTTCTATTTATGGGAAGAATTTGAGGGGAGGGAAGTTTGGCTTTATTTTAAAAACAGTATAATTGAGGGGCGCCTCCCTGGCACAGTCAGTAGAGCATGCAATTCTTGATCTTGGGGTTGTGAGTTTGAACCCCACAATGGGTGCAGAGATTATTTAAAAATAAAGAGATATTTTTAAATGGTACAATTGAGTATATAATTTAAATGCAAAATTTAAACATGGAAACAGCTCAAGTGTTTATTGACTGATGAATGGATAAGAGAAGTATGATATATAGGATGTATACATAGCATATATATATATATATATATATATATAAAACAGAGTATTACTCAGCCATAAAAAGTGAAACATTGCCATTTGTAATGAGCTAGAGAGGATTATGCTAAGTGAAGTAAGTCAGTCAGAGAAAGACAAATACTATATGATTTCATTCATATGTGGAAAATAAGAAATAAAACTAATGAGCAAAGTGGGGAAAGAGAGAGAGAGAGAAACAAAGACAGATTCTTGACTGTAGAGAACAAACTGATGGTTACCCGAGGGGAGGTGGGTGGGGGGTTGGGGGAAACAGGTGATGGGGATTGAGGAGGGCACTGGCTGTGATGAGCATAGGGTGAGGTATGGAGGTGCCAAATCACTATATTGTACACAAAGTAGAATTTGAATAAAAATGTTTTTAAAAATTGTAGACTGGTGTTTTTCTAACTATATTAATAAACTGAATGCTCTAATGGGGCAAAGGAAGGTTGCAATATTCCTATCTGTGACGATTATAGGAGCTTTCTGCTTTTTTAAACTTCTGCTTTCCTGGTACAGTGCCCTTCCTGGCTTGAGGATTAATATATTGCTTACTGTCATTCTCTATTTTCCAGGAAACCTGGCTACAGCAACCTCTCACATGCTGCAAAGATGATTTCACAATTTTATTACTGTGGTTTTACTTAAGGTAAATTTCATAGGCCCACCTCCTATAGATATCAGGACTGGAATGTGTATCCAAAGTTTTTTATTTTGATTCAAGGACCTTTTTCATTTCATTCATACTTCTTGTATTAGGGTCTGAAAATCCTTGAAAGTCTGTGGTTATATTTTCAAGGGGTCTCTAGTTCTCTGTGAGAATTTAATTTTGTGTTTCTATTTTGATGATAATAATAAATGACTTGTCAACATATTTTGGTTCCTCTGGATGAGCAGCTGAACAGAGAGTTGCGACATGCTTTTAGGGTCTGCATTTTTGTCTGTGTTTAAGATTTTGTTGGTGCCAGGGAGCACCACTTTAATTGATGGACACAAAGGATTTGGAAAAAGGAGAAAAAAAGATCACACAGGTAGTTAAAATGTGAAGGTTGTGTTGTTACTAAGTGAAGGCCAAATGACTTCATCGCAGGTTGTATGAAGGAAGGTTCTACATAACTTAGAGACAAGAGGTAGAAGAACTGAGTCATTATATAGTATGTGGTCAGCATACTGGATTCAGAAGAGCCTGCACTTTGGCCACATTTAGGTTGTGGGGTAGAGTGGCCATCAACACATGTCCCATTAAATTAAAATTGTTCATATGAATTTTATGAGTTCTGTACATGTTGATCTACAATGTTTTAATTTTAATGTTGTATGCTATCTGTATGCAAAAATCCTTTATGTCTAGTTTTCACTATGTGAAATTATCTTGTGATTTATTTATTTGCTTGTCTATTGTCTATATTTTTACATTAGGATATAAACTAATGGAGAGCAAAGGGTTTTCTTGTCTAATTTGCTCTATTTTTATGACAGTTGTAGTTTCGGGAATGGAAAGAATCTAGGGAGACCTTGACCAAATGCAGAAGAAGGTCTCGGGTATAAGTCTAAGGAAGTTAAATATTTAAGAGGTAGATAACAGAGGGTGAGTTGGCAATGGAGATTGAAGGAACTTCTAGGCAAAATAAAGAAGTATTATGGAAGGCAATGGGAAGATGGTGTTTCAGAGAGGAGGTAATAGTAGTAGTAGTATCTTCTGCATAGAAGATAACTCTAGTAAGTGTCCATTAGCTGGAGTGACTTGGAGGGCATTGGTAACCTTGGGGGAAGTACCTTTCATTAGAGTGATGAGGTAGAAAACAGATTGGAGGGGACAGAAGCATAAGAGATGGAGAAGTTGAATTAGTAAAGGTGAACAACTCAACTCCTGTATGAAATGTGGCAGCCGGAGATCCAAGGATGTGGCTAGAGTTCAACAAAAGGTCTAGGGAGGAATTTTCTTTAAATGGGAGATGGTTGAGCTGATGGACTAAGGCTGGAAGAGAAGCTGGAGTTGAAAGAGATGATGTGACCAAGTCTGTGAGAGGCAGGCGGGGATAAAATCAGTAGACAGGACATGGTGGGCTTACATCAAGTAGGATACCACTTCCATTATGATAGGAGGGAAGGCAGGATATTTACTCAGTACCTGCTGTTGGCAAACAACAAGGAACACAGTTCTCATCCTCAAGAAGCTACAGTCCAGGTGGAGAGGCAAGACATTGCAACAGAATAGAATAACTCTGTGATTAGCCTACAGGCAGAGTGCTGTAGCATTTCAGAAGAGATGAAGGAGGTTTTCATGAGAAGTGGCATTTGATTTAGAACTTGAAAGCAGAGTAGGATTTTCCTAGCTGGAGATATAAGTGGTAAGAGAAAATAAAAGCGTATAAGACCTCATGTTATGTAGAAGTACTAGCAAATGGACTGAACAAAGGATTTAAATGCTGTTCTCCAATAAGTTTATTCTTCAGCAAAAAACAAGTACTCCTTTTTTTGTTTTTTCTTTTCCTTCAATCTGTACTCTGATAGAACATAGCAATTTAGAGGAAGAAAGAGACCTTAGAGATTATCCTGTCCAGTGTTCTTATTTTTCTAGGAATGATAGCTGAGGTCCAGAGAGATAAAAGTAACTATTGAAAGTCACAAAACTCGGAGCTGTTCATTGGGCTCTGACTCACAAATGTAGCACGCACAACAAATTATTATACACATTATAAGCAAAGAATACATTGAGTAAAACAGGACCTGTTTTTTATTGAATTACATCAGAGGTACAAAGATCTAAAGGTCAAAAGATGCTTAAGGTTTGTTTGTTTGTTTGTTTGTTTAAAAAGGTGTAGTGATGTAGCATGATTATAACAGATCTAACAAAGTTTTGCTATGGAGATATTTCATTGCAAGTCGCATTAGTAAAGAGAGAAGGATGAATTGTTATTAAGAGATTAACTGATGATTTTCTGCAGTTCGCCAGACTTGCCCCTATGCCTTGGCCATTTTAAGGCCCTATTGGCCAAAAGTGAATTTGAAGAAAAATTTGTGCCAACTGAAAGTATGTATTTATAACCAAAGAGGAGAATGAAATACTAGTTTTCTACAGCAGCTGTAAGAATTTATGACACACTTAGTGGCTAAAAACAGCACAGGTGTATTATCTTAACAGTTTTCAAGGTCAGAAGCCCAACCCAGGTTTCACTTGGCTAAAACCAAAATGTTGGCAGAGCTCCTTTCCTTTCTGGAGACTCTAGAAGACTATGTGTTTCCTGCCTTTTCCAGCTTCTAAAGGCCACTCACATTCTTTGGCTTGTGGCCTCCTTCTTACACATTCAAAGCCAACAACACTGCACCTCCCTGATCTTTTTCTGTAGTCAGTCGAGAACTTGACCTCCCTCTGACCACAACAAGAAAAGAGGTGCTCTGCTTTTAAGGACTCACTTGATTATAGTGGGCTCACCTGGTTAACTTAGGATGCTTGGCTTATCTAAAGATCCTTAACCTTAATCACATCTGTAAAGTCCTTTTGCCATGTAAAGTAGCAAATTCACAGGTTCCAGCATTAGGACATGGACATATTTGGTGAGGGGGGAGGGATGTTATTTTGCCTACCATGAAGAAGAAGGAGGATATGACAAAACACTGTGGATTATTAGAGAGATGACTTACAGGTAACTAGAGAAGGAAATGAGCATCAAGAACTAGTATAAATTCACTAAATCAGAGCAAATATCATTTTCTTATTAGCAGAGTTACTGAGCAGATAGATGCGAGAATGCCAGGGACAAAGTTTTCAGCCTGGTTTTTCTCTTAGGATGCTCTCGTGAAATGATGAAGGAATGTGTGTATGATGTCAATGCAGTAAGCTCTCTTCACAGCTCATTAAACAACTGATGAAAAGCGGAAATAGAGATAAGCCTGGGTGAAAACCTCCTAATGTGTCACATGGCCTTTTCTCCTTGGTCCTTCTTAGTCATAGCATTATCAGTGACTTGGATGAGGACTTAAGGCTCAGGTTTGTCAAATCTGCAGGTGACACAGTAGGATTAAAACATTAGAGAAAAAGGGGCGCCTGAGTGACTCAGTTGATTAAGCGTCCAACTTCAGCTCAGGTCATGATCTCACGACTGGTGGGTTTGAGCCCCGTGTCGGGCTCTGTGCTGACAGCTCAGAGCCTGGAGCCTGCTTTGGATTCTGTGTCTCCCTCTCTCTCTGTCCCTCCCACATTCTCTGTCTCTCTCTCTCTCTCAAAAATAAATTTAAAAAAATTTTTTAAAGTTAGAGAAAAAAATTTTGAGAGAGAGTACACATCTGCTCTTGAGAGAGAATCTGAAGCAGGCTCCACACCCAGTGCAGTGCCCCACTTGGGGCTCTATCTCAGGACCATGAGATCATGACCTGAGTTGAACTCTAAAGTCAGACGCTTAACCCACCGAGCCACCCAGGTGTCCCCTCAACCCTCACTTTATTTTTCAGTTAATGATTCTTAGCACTTGCTGTGTGTTGGGTACTATGCTAAGTGTTTGACATATGTCATCTATCTTCACCCTCAAAATTCATAAGGAAATAATGATTATATCTGTTTTACAGATCAAGTTAGGGTTAGAAGATGTGGAATAATGTGCCCAAGATTACAAAATCCTCAGTTAATACAAATTCAGATCTGACTCCAAAGCCAATACTCACATAACAAAATCACAGGAGTGTTTTCAAAAAGCTGAGGCATTGAGTTAGCAAACACACAGTGTCCAGATCATGATAGAACACGTGTTGGGTGTATCTTCCAGTGTGGGCTCTTCTCAGTAAGAGGGGACTTGACAGACTTGAATGTGCAGAGAGCAGTGTGGCCAGCACCATGGACAGTTTGGACACCACATCATGTAAGTAGTGATGGCACAAACATGGCATATTTTGCCTAAAAAAGACGTGGACTGGGATAAATGGCACAAAAATATAATCACTCCCTAAAAATATTTGAAAACAGAGCAGAGTTTTCTCTTCTGGAAGCCTGTGGGGGTAGGTTTTGGTTCCAGATGAATTGATGATAAAGATTTATGTCATGAAGCCAGCATTCAAGGACAGGCATAGTGTGGAAGTAGCAACCAAAGAGCTTTCATCTTTGAGGTTAAATAAAGCTTGGCAGGGACAGGTGCTCAATTCGTGTCTGTCGAACGTGTGAATTAGTGACTTTGCCAGTGACATCACATAAGAAATTAGTTACTTGAGAAGCGAGTCAGAAGAGACAAACTACAGAGTTACTTCCAAGTTCGGGATTTTTCTTTGATTTGATTTAGATGTTAACTTAAGATGAGCAGGGCAAATAGCCTATAGCCATGGGTCCACTTTCTTTACCTAAATGTAAGTCAGTGCAAAATTCTGATGACCTGATTAACACTGAGTTCTAGTGACCTGAATATCAACATCAAAAATATTTCCTGTTGGCATTACTAATAGGTCTCTTTCTAAACATGTTGACATTTTCATTGTTCTTGAGTGACCTATGATATTTTCCCCCCTTCATTTTGGCCAGATTGGTTAGATAAATCATAGAAAAAACAAATTAAATTTGCAATCTAGTCACTTTCAGTAGACAGGCTGGCAATATAAGGGTCCTTAGGGGTTTTAGCTCTGATCGTGGCTGCCTTGAGTCAAGTGGAATTGGTTTACAGAGTTCATTTAGAAAGTGAGTCGTGAACTGTGGAGCAGTAATGGTGACCAAGAGGATACAAACATAGGAGGAGATATCACAGCGGAGGCAGAGTCGGCGATGGCCTTTATTCTATAATTGGAGAGCATAAAGAAAGGCTGTTGTTTCGCTTTAATGTGTTCAGAAATCATGCAGAGGGCACTTGGGTGGCTCAGTTGGTTAAGCAGCTGAGGTCTCTTGATTTCAGCTCAGGTCATGGTCTCAGAGGTTTGTGAGTTTGAGCGCCACATTGGGTTCCACTCTGTGAAGAGTCTGCTTGGAATTCTGTCTCTCCCTCTTTGTCTGCTCCTCCTCTGATCATTCTCTCTCTCTCTCTCTCTCTTGAAATAAATAAACTTTTAAAAATTAAAAAAAATCAAATATTGTTGAGGCCATCCATGAATCAAAACCCCATCTTTAATGTAACAAAATATATAAATGTTACTAATTTGTGGTTCAAGTGGAGCAGGAAGGCTGAATTTCCCCTGACATCCCTGCATTTCTTTTACTCTATTTTGATACCCAACCAGTGGACCCAAATGAGATGAAATCACTGAGTTGACAAGGGAGGTACTTTTAGATCCACTTTCCCAACTCACCAGTATTTTATACCCAGTTACTAATAATCCTGCCATTATTATGTCTTACAAAGTTCATTATGAAACCATGTCACCATAGATACCACCAAGTAACTCATCTATACAGTTATTTAACCCTTGGCAAGGTGCCTCGTTGAATTTTAATTTCAGGGATTCCCATGTTAATTTCCCATTATAATCATCCTAACAACCTAATAACCATTTACTCATTTGTGCTAGGTGCCTGAAATTTCTACTTTTTAAAAAAATGTTGTATTTATTTGTGTGTGAGTGTGTGTGTGTGTGTGTGTGTGTGTGGGAGAGAGAGAGAGAGAGAGAGAGAGAGAGAGAGAGAGAGAGAACTTGAGTGGGGAAGGGGGAAGGGAGAGGGAGATAGAGAATCCCAAACAGGCTCCACACTGTCAGTGCAGAGCCTGATGCAGGGCTCGAACTCACCAACTTTGAAATCATGACCTGAACCAAAATCAAGAGTCAGACACTTAACTGACTGGGCCATGCAGGCACTCCTGACATTTCTACTTTTGAAGTTATTCCTTTAGTTTTCAGAGAAGACTATTTAGGAAAAGTAATGCTAAATCACTTGAATAGAGTTAGTTTATCAGATTAGTTTTCTGTGTTTCCCTTCCTAGGATCTGCTCTATATCACTCAGCTCTCGTTAGGAAATGGATGACATGGTCAAGGATAGTAGAGGAGAGTTTAACGAGGGGGCTGTTTACAGTTACTGGAACCTGGAAAGGTAGTTGTCTGAAGAGGGTACCTGAAAGTTGCTATGCTATTTGGTGAATAGATGAAGCAGGGAGAAAGCTGGAGAATAAATATTCAAACTTAACTTTCCTCTTTCCTCTCTCCTAGCTCCTGCTGGTCTTCCACATGAACTAAACCCAAACAAAACTAGAGGGCAAGGAAACCCTTTGATTTCCACATAGGTCAGTCTCCTGGGGCAAGGTGGAGAGAGGATCTGCATCTGGACAAAAGCACAATTGAGCAAAGTCGGTGTTCCCGTGTCACTGATCCTGACATCCTGCTTGCAGTCCCTGTTCCATTGGGCCATCCCATTTGTGGTTTCTATTCCTCTTGTCACCTATGTGCTGATGTCCAAAGAACTCTACTGGAGTCTCCCAAAGGCGCCTCACCCTCAACAGGCCCTGAATGAATGAACCATCGTACTCTCTTCATCTTCATGCCCTTTATTCAACCTACTTCTCTTGTATTCTATCATAGTTAAGATATCACTGTCTAGGTGCCCAAGTCAGAAATCCAAGTATCATTTTATACCATAGTCTTTCCCACACCTCTGTCATCCAATCAGCAATTCTGATTTTATCTCCAAGATATTTTTCTTTTTTTTTTTAAGCTTGTTTGTTTGTTTTGAGAGAGAGAGAGAGAACAGGGGAAGGGCAGAAAGAGAGGGAGAGAGAGAGAGAATCCCAAGCAGGCTCCACACTGTCAGTGCAGAGCCCAATGTGGGGCTCAAACTCATGAACTGCGAGATCATGACCTGAGCCAAAATCAAGGGTCGGTTGCTTAACCGACTGAGCCACCCAGGTGCCCCTTTAAGATATTTTTCTGTCTAGAGCTAGATGGAAAAAGATTCCTACTCGCATTTTTCTGGTTTAGGGCATTACTACATCTTGTAACCTGTGATCTAGTCTCCAGCAGATTCTCTCCCTTTTGTTTTTTTAAAATCGAAGTGTGTCGTTGACACAATGTTATATTCGTTTCAGGTATGTAACATGGTGATTCAACAAATCTGTACATTATGCTATGGTCACCACAAGTGTAGCTACTGTCTGTCACCACACAATGCTAGTACAATACCATTGTAAATATCCCCTGTGCTGTGCCTTTTCTCCTGTGACATATTCATTCAACAGCTAGAAGCCTGTGTCTCTCACTGTCCTTCGCCCATTTTGCTCACCCCCACCTGACAACCATTAGTTTGTTCCCTGTATTTATTGGTCTGTTTCTGCTTTTTGTTTGTTTATTTATATTTTTTTTAGATTTCACATATAAGTGAAATCATATGGTATATGTTTTTCTTTGTCTGACTTCTTTCACTTAGTGTAATACCCTCAGTCAGTTCATCTTGCAAATGGCAAGATCTCATTCTTTTTCATAGCTGAGTAACATTCGTGTGTGTGCATACTACATCTCCTCTATCCATTCATCTATTGATAGACATCTGAGTTGCTTCCATATCTTGGCTCCTGTGAATTATGCTGCAGCAGATATAAGGGTGCAGATGTCTTCTTGAATTAGTGTTTTTGTTCTCTCAGGGTAAATAAATACCCAGTAGTGGAATTACTGGATGGTAGGGTAGTTCTATTTTTAATTTCTTGAGGAACCTCCAAATCGCACCAAATTACATTCCCATCAGCAGTGCACCAAAGGGTTCCTTTCTCTCTTCTTCCTTGCTAGCACTTGTTATTTCTTGTCTTTTTCAGTAAATTCTCTTTTGAAACCCTGACCTGCATTGCCATCAGAGTGTATATTTGGAAATCAAATTGTTTCACTTAATTAATTAATTATTTTTAGAATGTATTTCTTTATTTCGAGAGAGGGCACAAGCAGGAGGGAGACAGAGAAGAGAGACAGAATCCCAAGGAGGCTCCATGTCATCAGTGCAGAGTCCACTGCAGGGCTCAATCTCATAAACTGTTCAATCATGACCTGAACCAAGATCAAGAGTCAGACACTTGGGGTGACTGGGTGGCTCAGTTGATTAAACGTCCAACTTCTGCTCAGGTCATGATCTCGCAGTTTATGAGTTCAAGCCCCGCATGGGGCTCTGTGCTGACAGCACACAGCCTGCAGCCTGCTTGGGATTCTGTTTCTCCCACTCTGTCTGCCCCTCCCCTGCTGGTACGCTGTCTCTCTATCTCTCTCAAAAATAAACAAACATTTTAAAAAAAGAATTGGACACTTAACTAACTGAGCCGCCCAGGCAACCCTTGATCATTTAGAAAATATTGAAAACTATTTTGTGCCAAATATTTTGCTAAATGTTGGAAATTCAGAAATAAATAAGGCATGTATTTGGTTTGTTTTCAATTGTAATCTCATGGTAGAGAGAAGTAAGGATAGATTGATAGAATTATAAACAGGACAATTAGCTTATAATGAGGGTGAGGGTGGCAGAGAAAACCCTGGAGAAACTAACATTTACGTTTAGCCTTGAAGGACTTATAGGTCCTAATCAGGTGAATGGAAGAAGAAAAGGAAAGACAGGCAGGGAAAGGTATTTTAGGCTGTGTGTGCAACCTGGTTCATGTTCTGAAGGCGAGAGAAAGAGAGCATAAAGAGCTGGAAAATTTTAAAGTAATATAGTGTGCAGAAAGCAGAAAGCATGAAATCCACGGACAGACGCTGAAGAGTTTTGTTAGGGACTTTGGACTTCATCTCAAAGATTATAGGGACCCCTGGAGGACTTTAAGCTGAGGCTCGCCATGATCAGATTTGTGTTTTGGAAGGATTACTCTTGTAGTTGTTTGGCAAATGGATTTGAAAAGAGTAAGACGGGAGGCAGATTATCCAGTTGTAAGAGCTTTCATTGAACTCAGGAAGTAGGAGTAAAGTCATGCTCCAAAATATATTAAAATAGGATTATTTATCGGATACATTGAAGGATTGGGCCTGAAGAGTGAAAAAGAAAAAAGGAATCAAGTCTGACACCATATGACTGTGGCTTGGGTAACTGGATGGACAGTGTTAATATTCACCAAGATAGGGAATTCAGAAAGATGAGATATAGGAAGGTCAGATGATGAACTCAATTTTGGACACACTGAATTTTTGTTTTCTGTGGGCCATTCAAGTGGAGATGTTGAATTAGATGTTTGGATTATATAGAGATTTTGAATTATAATAAGAGATGAGGTTTCTCAAGGCATAACCTATTGAATAAAAATAGGTTCCATGAAGGACCAACTTTAAAGTTTATTGGAGGAAAGAGAGAACAAGTGTTCAGAGTCGGGAGGGAAAGTCAATCTCTGTATCCACTGAATCAAGGCCGAGCTCTTAAATTGTCACTTTTCTCTCCCACTTTATCTCATGCCAATCCCCAGTTTACATTTTAAGTTTCATTACTTCTCAAGTTCTTTTAGGTCTCTTAGGTTTTATTAGTGCCAAGCTGCTTGTGGTTCTCCATGCATACACATGGTCTCTATTCCTTGGATGTCTGCCTGTTGTTCACTTTTAGTGTTTCTTTCTCTACCTAGAATACCTGTTCCCCCTTCTTTATCTGGTCACAGCTTAATTAGCTTTCAGAAGTCACCTCAAGATTGCCTGCTCTGGGAAGACTTGAATCCCCTTGGTTGATCTACATACCCCCCCCTTTCCTTCCCATAGCTTTTGTTTGTATATCTGCTCTATCACTTATCACCTGACATTGAAATCCTCTGTCTGCCTAGTTTAGCATACAGATTGTTCCAGGAGTTTAAGAACAGTGTTGCAGGTTGGATTCCCCAGGAAGCAGATTCTGAGATGGAGTTGAGGGTATAAGATGTTCATTCAGGAGCACCCTGTGGAAACACCTGTGGAAAGGAGGCAGAAGCGGGCCAGGGAAAGCCCGGCCCTGATGCAAACCCAGTTGTCTCATCTGATACCGTAAGAACTCTGGAGCTATAATCCCCTTTCAGAGTTGCTCCAAGTTGGAGGGGGATGGTTAGGCATCTCCTGCCTGGTAGGTCATCAGGAGGAGCTCTCTCCTCCTCAGAGAGCCTTGTGATTTCTAATTCTTTGGACACACACCCTCCCTGTTCCCTAACGCACATAACCCTGCCTGCTGCCTGTATTTACATTACTTATAGTCCTTTGAGTTTGCTATCTTGGTTAGTTACTAATAGATGTTCACTAAACTGAACAAAAATCAATATCACTGAATCACACTTCTAAAGAACATTTGTATTCATTGATTTAATTCTTTAAAACAGCCCTGAAAGTTAGATATAATGATCACCCACATTTTACAGATGAAGACAGTTAGTCCAGAGTGGCTCAGTGATTTGCCCACGGTCTCCAGCCAGACGTGGTAGGATTATGGCTTATACCAAGTGTTCTGATTTACAGTGTCATACTCATCCACCGTGACATCTGAGGGTGTTGGGATGTTACCGATGGAGGAAGATTGGGTGGAGATAGGTCTTGGCTAGTCTAGGCTAGATGGGAAGGACAAGGGTGTCTTAACAAAATAAAAAATATTCAGGGAGAAAGAAACTGGAAATTTTTGAAGCTGGCAGCCTTGGAAAGGGAGAATATTCTTTTAGGACCTCCTTTTCTCAGTGGGTTTCAAAAGAGTAAAAACAATTAGAGCTGCAAGGGAGAGTAGGAGACAAGACAAGGTTGATGATCAAAGGGGAAAGCAGCATAGGAAAATAACAACATTTCATACACAGCCATGCACACACTGAAAATGTGTCGGCAGCACGAGGTCATTGTTAACTGCCAAGGATAAGACTGAAATAGATTGTTAAATGAGAGACAGTATTGCCAAGGCTGAGTTGTTTGCCTGCCTCAAAAGGACAAAATTCTGAGGGGCAGAATGAAAGAAAATGTGTCCAATGGACTATAAAATGGAAATACGATGGCTTCAGTGCTGGATATGGATTAGAACTTTTTTTTCTTGCCTAGTCAAAAGATTTCGAATGTAACATTTTTCTTCTCTGCATAACTTTAAATAAAGGATTTTTGTTTTTTTAAAGAAATTTGCTTTTTATTAGGATGCTAGGAGAGAATACAATTTTTGTCTTCATTTGGGAAAAAAAAAAGCATTTTAAAGTTTAACTATTACAGCTCCAGAATACTTGTTTCAGACCAGAGAGACTGAAGGATACATACAAGGTATATTTTGCAGGTCGAGTCAACTTGCTGATGAACTGGGTATGGTATGGAGGGTGAGGGCAAGAGAAGAATAAAATATGACACCAAAGTTTTGGGTCTGAGCCCAAATGAATTGACCCTGAGAGACAGAAAGCCATGGAAACCATGACAGAAAGAACAATATACATGGTAAATATCTGGATAAATAGAAGAGTTTTCCCTCTTAAAATCTTTAAGATACTGCTACCTACGGAAGGAAAATGATAACATTGTCCAATGGGATTTTCAGCCTAAGTAGATATCGTCATATGAAAATTACAGCATAAATGGGAAGGGCAAATGGACCTATACGATTGTAAGATTTCTGCATTTCAGCTGAAGTGGTAAAATGTTAATTCTGAGTAAACGGAAAAATTAGATATAATTGTAATCCCTAGAACAAACTCCAAAGTATTTATACAAATAAATAAAATACTAGAAATTTGTATTTATATATCCAAGAAAAGGCACAAATGGGGAGACAGAGGACAAACAACACAGAGGGGACAAACATAAATAAATGGTAAAGCAAAGTCTAAGCCAATGATTTCATTAAATGCAAATCTTCTAAACACATTAGTTAAAGACAGAGTTAAAAAAAAAAAAAAGGAAAGAACCCAAGTATAAGAAATCGGCAAGAAATTCACTTTGGGGCCCCTCAGTGGCTCAGTCAGTTAAGCATCCAACTCTTGATTTTGGCTCAGGTCATAGTCTCCAGGTTTGTGAGTTCGAGCCCCATGTCAGGCCCTGAACTGACAGCATGGAGTATTGGTATTCTCTCTCTCCCTCTTTCTCTGTCCCCCGTTCTCTCTCTTTCTCTTAAAAATGAATAAATAAATTTAAAAATAAGAAACCCACTATAAATATAATAATATAGACAGGTTTAAAACAAAGTGATAAAAACAGGTATAACAATGTAAATACTAATAAAAAGAAAGTGAGGGGCATCTGGGTGGCTCAGTTGGCTGAGCGTCTGACTCTTGATTCTGGCTCGGGTTATGATCCCAGAGTTGTAAAATCAAGTCCCATATTGGGCTCTGCACTGAGCGTGGAACCTGCTTGAGATTCTGTCTCAACCCCCCT
The DNA here is from genome assembly GCF_006229205.1 of Suricata suricatta. Lineage (NCBI taxonomy): Eukaryota > Metazoa > Chordata > Mammalia > Carnivora > Herpestidae > Suricata > Suricata suricatta. Next base: position 68,922,660 of record NC_043712.1, on the reverse strand, counting down.
CTGCCTCTCTCCCCTGCTTACATGCTCTCTCTCTGGCTCTCTCACTCTTAAAAAAAAAAAAAAAAGGAAAATGGTAGTGGCTTTATTAATATCAGAGATAGATTTCAGAACAAGGAGAGATACCAGTGACATTACATTACTGATGAAAAGCATCAATTCATCAAGAACAGGTGATAGTCTTAATGTGTATGCATCTAAAATCTGCTTCAAAATACACGATAAAAACTGATAAAATTAAATGGAGAAATATTCAAATCCATTATGCCTAGAGACCTTGACACCTCATTCTAGGTAAATTAGAAGAATAAGTTGACAGAAAGCCAGCAAATATGTGGAAGATCTGAGCAACACCAACAGCTATTTGACATTTATAGAACTGTCCACACAACAGCGAATTACACCTACTTTTTATCATCATATGAAACATACACCAAGGTATACCATATTTGGAGTCATAAAACAAACCTTAACAAACTTAAAAGAATTGATGTAGTACAAAGTGTTTTTTTTAATAATAAGAGAATTAAACTACAGTAACAGAAAGATACCCCCAGATATTTAGAAATTAAAAATATGCTTCTAAATAATTCAAACGTCAAAGAAATTTCCTAAGAAATTATAAAATATTTTGAGCTGAATGAAAATAATACAACATATTAAAGTCTGTGGAATTCATTAAAACAGCGTTTAAACGGCAATTTATAGCACTTTGCTTATATTACAAAAGAAGGAAGGTCTCAAATTGGTAATCTTTCATTTTAAGAAAATGAAAAGAGGTAAATTAAACTCAAAGCTATCAGAAAAAAAATTATAAAGATAGAACAGAAATCAATGAAATTGAAAACAAACATTAGAGGAAAATAATGAAATTAAAACCTAGTTATTTGAAAAGATTTTTAAAAAAGTAATAAACATCTGGCCAGACTGACCCAAGAAAAGAAACGAGAGACATGACCAAACCACCAGTATCAGGAATGAAGGAGAGGATATCACTACAAATCCTATAGACACTAAAAGTACAATAAGGGAATGTTAGAACACCACTGTGTTCATAAACATGACATCTTAGACAAAATGGACTAGTTCCTTAAAAACTGCTAACTACAAAACTTAAGAAATAGATCACTTGAATAGTTCTACTTCTATGAAAGAAATTTAATTTGTAGTTAAAAACCTTCTCAAGAAGAAAACTAGGCCTAAGTTATTTAACTGGTGAATTCTACCAAACATTTATGGAAGAAATTATACTAATTCTGTGCAATCTCTTCCAGAAAGTGGAAGAGGACAGAACATTCCGCAACCCATTTTATGAAGTCAGCGTTACCAAATGCTACAACAAATATAGTGCAAGAAACCTATGGACCCTTATGAACATAAATACCAACAATTCCTAAAAAATATTAGCAAACGGAATCCAGTAATACATAAAAATGTAACACATCAGACCCAAGTAGAGTTTATCTTGAAGATACAAGCTTGTATTAAAATTCAGTGTATCAGGGTCCCTGGCTAGCTCAGTCAGTTAAGGGTCTGACTTCGGCTCAGGTCATGATCTCACAGTTCATGAGTTTGAGCCCCACTCTGGGCTCTCTGCTGTCAGTGCAGAGCCCACTTCAGATCCTCAGCCCTCCCCTACCCCTCCCCTGCTTGTGTCTGTGCTTCTTTCTCTCTCTCTCTCTCTCAAAAATAAATTAACATTTATAAAAAAAGATTCAGTGCATCAATGTAATTTACTACATTAACAGACAAAAGAAGAAAACCAATTAATCATGTCAGTGATTATAGAAAATATTTTATAAAATTCAACATGTATTCATAATAAAATTCTCAGCACTCTAGGAATAAAAGGGAACTTTTTTTTTTTACATGATTAAGGACATCTATAAACACCTATAATTAACATCATCCTTAATGATGAAAGACTGAATATTTTCCCCTAAGACTATGGGCAAAGCAAGGGTGTCTGTTCTACAACTCATATTCAGTGTTTATAATGGAAGTCCTAGCTAGTGAAGAGAAGCAAGAAAAGGAAATAAAAGGCATTCAGATTGGAAAATAAAACTTTCCAGATAACATTATTGCCTAAGTAGAAGACCTTAAAGAATCCACAAAAATGCTCCTAGAACCTAAAAGTGAGTTTGATAAGGTCTCAAGCTATAAGATTAAAGTACAAAAAGCACTTGTTTTCCTATATAATAATAATAATAATAATAATAATAATAAACAATTAGAAACCAAAACTGAAAATTAGTACCATTTACAATAAATAAACAAATAAATTCGTATAAATTTACCAGAATCTGTATGCTTAAAATTATGAAACAGTGATGAAATAAATAAAGGGAGCACCATGTTTATGGATTGAAAGATTCAGTCTAATTAAGATGTCAGTTCTGCCCAATTTGATCTATATATCTGATGTAATTCCAATAAAAATCCCAGAAATGTATTTGTCTGAGTTTAAGGTTTATATGAAAAGCAAAGTAAAATGTCCCATAAAATTTTAAAAATGAAAATTGGAAGATTGATACTGCCTGACATCAAGACTTATATAATGCTACAGTCATCAAGGAAATAGATACTGATGAAAATATAGACACACAGATTAATGGAATGGAATAGAGACTTTAGAAATAGATTCACAAAATCATGGTCGGTTGATTCTTGAAAAAGATACAAAGGCAATTCCATGGAGAAAAGTTAGTCTGGACAAAAAATAGTGCTTGAACAACTGGACAACCATATGCAAAAATAAAAAATGACCTATACTTTGCATTTTATACAAAATAAACTCAAAATGAGTAATAGAGGTAAATGCAAAACATAAATCTATAAAACTTTTGAGGAAAATCTAGGAAAAAATCTTTGTGGGCTTGAGTTAGGTGGAGATTTATTTTATTTTATTTATTTATTTTGAGAGAGAGAGCACCACAAGTGATAGAGGGGCAGACAGAGAGGAAGAGAATCCCAAGCAGTCTCTGAGCTGTCACCATGGAGCCTTACATGGGGCTCCATCTCATGAACCATGAAATCATGACCTGAGCCAAAATCAAGAGTTAGACACTTAACCAACTGAGTCACCCAGGTGCCCCTCAAATATCTTTTAATGAGTAAATGGAGAATCACTGTGGTACATCCCTGCAATGGTTTACTACTTAGCAATGAAAAGAATAAAGTATTTAATATATCCAACAACTTGAATGAGTGTCATAGCCACTCTACTGAGCGAAAGAAGCCAAATTGTATTTTTTTTTTTAATTTTTATTTTTATTTTATTTTGAGAGACAGAGACTGAGCTGGGGAGGGTCAGAGAGAGAAGGAGACACAGAATCCAAAGCAGGCTCCAGGCTGTGAGCTGTCAGCACAGAGCCTGATGTGGGGCTCAAACCCACAGAATGTGAGATCATGACCTGAGCCGAAGTTGGACACTTAACTGACTGATTCACCCAGGTGCCCCAAGATGCCAAATTTTAAAAGTCGCATACTATATGACTGTATTTATATGTCATTCTGGATAAGCTGAAGCTACAAGGATGGAGAACAAATCCATGGGTTTCCATGGTCAGTGGTGAAATGTTTGACTAAAAACAGGCAGCCTGAAGGAATGGGGTCAGGGGAGTGATGGACACTTCTTGGTGTCTTGATAAGCGTGGTGGTCATATGACTCTATGCTTTTGCCAAAAGTCAGAACTGCATCAGAAGATTGAATTCTATTGTATGTAGATAAAAAATAAAAATGTAAAAAGTAACAATATAGTTTCAGGTTAAAAATCACACAAATGCCCGAAGTTGGGAGGAGAGAACCTAACTTCTGTGTCCCTACCCCAGTGATACTTCAATTATTTTAGAAACGTCTGTAAATAAGTAATGGAGTGTCTGCTGTTGGAAGGGTTTAATCGTAGGGGATCATTGAGCATGTGGTCTAGGAAAAGCACTGAAGAATTATAGTCTTTAGTTAGGAGGACTTAGTTGTGTGAAAGAGGTAAGACAAGTGGCTTACTTGATGGATCTCTTAGTCTGCGTGGGACTGCTATAACCAGATACCATAGACTGGGTAGATTAAACAACAGAAATTTATTTCCCACAGTCCTAGAGACTAGAAAGTCCAAGGTCAAGGTACCAGCAGATTCAGAATCCTCACATGGCAAAGAGAGTGAGAAAGCAAGGTCTCTTGTGTCTCTTAAGGCACTAATCCCATTTTAAGGGCTCCATTTGAAGAGAGAAATGAAGCTGAAAATGGATATTCTCAAAAAATAAAAATAAGAAAATCATCAAATGAGATTCACTTATTCATAAAGAAATATGTATAGATTTCCTACAAATATTGAACATCAATTAAGTTTCAGACCCTCAAGACCTAATTATCTACCCAAAGCCCCATCGCCAAATGTCATCGCATTAAGAATTAGGGTTTCAACATATGGATTTTGTGTGGGAGGTGGGAGGAAGACGTGGACACAAACACGTAGTTCATAGCAATGGATTCTCTTGAATTGTCCAAGTTGGATTTGCTTGTGTTGGTGATACAGGCCATGGGCAGGTCTATACTAAAAGCTGGGACAGTTTTTCTGTCCTAACATTACCTGATCACATCACCTTACCCTTTTCCTTGTTCACTGCCAAGGGAGGCTAAGTTCATCAGGCAATCAGTGCCTAATTGTGTTTCCACACAACAATCTCTCTAAAACATCAAGCACATTGAAAACAATGCACCCCATTGGGACATTTTCCAAATTAATGCACTTGTTAGGACACATTAAACTAGAGAAAGCAAAGAAACTCAAAACCCCAGAACCCAATGATCCAATTTTGAGGTAAAGATTAGTTAGAACCAAAAGTGTATGTTAAATTTTTTAAAAAGACCCAAGAGTTAGAAAACAAGTATTAGAAGATGAATGAGGAAAAAAATCAAGCACTCTCAATTGAAATCTTGCAGAGGCCTGGCCTTCATAAATATATAACTTACGACTTTTGGTCTCAATTCTTTAGGAAAGAAATGCTGGTTTTCCAAAGTCCTTTGGAGAGAGCAATGAAGCTGAAAATGGATGTTCTCAAAAAAGAAAAAATTAGAAAATCACCAAATGAGATCCACTTATTTATAAATATTTATAAATCTCCTACTAATATTGAACATCAATTAAGTTTCAGGCTTTTCCTTCTGACCAGAAAAACATCTCTACTGGGTTATTGACTCAGTTCAGTGCAGTGCCATCGTTACTAATTAGCAAGGTTGGAAGTAAAATGGACATTCTTTTTGGAAGTTAAGGAAACTGACAAAGACACATCCATTCCATCTATTTCTAACTGAGGGGGAATGTATAAACACCTTTGACTAAGACCAAGATTTTTCTACTTACAGACTTTGGGGGTTGTTCTTTTGGGCATGTGACTGTTACGTAGGTATTCAAGTCTTCTCAATCCCACCCCATGGAGTAAGAATGGTTTCATACTGCTCTCTACCTTCCACACCCATGTTGGCCATTGCAGAATCCTTTTTTACATCATGCTTTGGGCAGCAAATAGCAGTCACTCGGTATATTGGTTTGTTAGGGCTGCCATAACAAAATACCACTGACTATGCGACGTAAGCAACAATTTTTTTTCTCATGCTTCTGGAGCCTGGAGGTCCAAGATCAAGGTATCCCCAGGTTTGCATATGGGCCACCCTCTTACTGTGTCCTCACATTGTCTTTCTTCTGTGCATGCTCTTCCCTGGTGTGTCCTTTGTGTGTTTTTCCTCTTCTCAAAAGGACACCAGTCAGATTGGATTAGGGCCCACTCTAAAATGTTTGCCAACCCCTGGCCCATAGTATACTGCCTTGAAAGGATTTGTTGCATGATCAGGCAGCCTCCTGAGCTCTTGGGGCAGTGTTGCAAGAGGTGCCCATTGTGAGCAATACTCTCCTCCAGGGTACAGCGGGCTCATCTGGAAATGGTTTCTCAGTGTGTCAAGGCTTCACTCCACTCCAGAGGCCATCAAAGCCAAGAGCTGTAGTGAGGACGGCCCTAAAACAGATCAGTGTCACTGCATTTGGGAGTGTTCCTCTGCCTCCTTAGCCTAGAGGGGAGCCAAGATTGTAAAACCTAAAAACTCTGAGCCACAGTGATCCTATCTCAATGGAAAATATTGCAGACACATTTGCACACACATGCACACAGATTAGAAGAGTATTTCTTCACAATCTTAGTTAACAGCTATGGTCACTGAAGAGCAACAAAAACCCTTTATGGTTTAAGAAATTACCCACACTCAACAGATCGAGAGCTAGGAATAGTCCCATTGTTCTCTATGTAAGATCCAGAGGACTCACACTGAGAAACGGAATAAAGGGACAGTTAAGGGCTGCAGATGGGTGTTTAGCAAAGAAGCATACAAACGTATTTCTCAAGGATTGGTCAATTCTCCAGAATTATGCAACAGATATTGGCTCAGAACAATCCACTTGAAACAAAGCAGTGTCTGTATTCTAATAGCTACCTACTGTGTTATTTTTCTTTCCTAGGTAAATACGTAATATTCTTTAATTTGAGATACACACTTTAGCATTTCTGGAATTGGACTTCAGTCTTGGAATACACACAATCTAATGGAGTCTTTCTCTTCCCCTTCTTCCTCTTCTTCTTCCCTTCTCCCTTTTTCTCCCTGGAAAATCCTAATTAAAGGGTTGGTTTATTTTACAAAAAATGGTTTCTTAGAATGGAGGTCAAGTGCTTCCAGTGTGTTTCTAGTCCAGACTGAAGACCAGCATTTCAGTTCAGTTCTCTCCATTTGGCTCCCAGTGTAGACACTAATAATTTGCCATCAGGATTGGAAGGAACCTCAGTGGGAGTGTGCTCTGACATCCTCTACGATCTACCCGCTTAGCAGGGCTCTGATTAGAGGTGTGTCCTAATAAGGCCCTGGGATGACCAAGCCTGCCAAAGGCCATTTGATGTGCTGGCAAATGCCAAGTTCCAGAAACAAACACAGTGACCTTGATGGCAATACAATGTATCATCTCTTTGCTTCAAATCTCTACAAATATATATTTGTATAAACAGAAATTTCAGAGAAAACCTCCTTTTTACAAAGTAAGGTACACTGGTGTGTGTATGTATATATACATATATCTATGCAACATACATTTGTTTATATACATATATTTATGTATATATAATTTAAAATATACAACTTAAAATATTCAAAATATATAATTATAATTATAAATATATATTTTATATATAACATATAATTTATATAAGTTGTGTATAAGAGATATGTAATTTCTAAACACAATAAATGAATATTACCATCTTATAAGTCAGAGTAAAAGGACATTAGTTCTTAAATCCCTGGAATATATTAAATAATTACATCAAGAATAGCATAGAAATTAGTGTTCTGGAGCAATCTGCTTCATAAATTAGCCCGAGAGCTTATTTACATATATGCTTTGGGCACATTTGAAAGCAAGAATGTGTATGTGTGTATATATAGCTTATACGGCATATATAACATTTTAAAGGGAGTAAATACCATGTAGTTAATTCTTGTGGCAAAAGATAATTTCAGTGTTTTTGCAACATTTGACAATCACTTCATCTTTGTAATACCATCTAAATTAGCATTTTTAAGAATCCCATATATTACTTAACAGAAAAGGCCTAAGTAGTATCAAATGAGACTGGAGGCAAATTAAGTTTCCTTTTGTCCAACTTTGTGTCACTTCCTGCCTCCATAAATAGGGAAAGCAAAATATCTGTGCCGCTTATTCATGTACATCTGCCAAACCAATTAACACCTCCTGAATGTTATCTTAATTGCATTTATTAACATAACATTAACATAGCAGGGAGATAACATTCAGGAGGTATTAATTGGTTTGGCAGGCTCTGGAATGGGGAGCACAGAGAAGGGCCCTTCTCAGTATCTTGCTTTTGCTTTTTTTTTTTCTTTTTTGGGTTGTGGTGGAGAGGAAATGAGATTAGTTGAAAGAGAGAAAATATATCTTAACCAAAATGGCAGCCACATCACAGGGTCACTTCTAAACATTGCAAAGAGATGCCCACTGTAAAGCCTGCCTCTTTGACAGGTTACCCAGATGCCTTCCCATACCAGGATCTCTGTACGGTTCTGGCCAAGGAGATTTCTGGAGGTGTGGAGGCACAGAAATGTTTCCCAACGAATGCACAGAGCAACAGTCATAAATTTTTACAATACCTTAACTGCTTTAAAAATAATCAGAGTAAGTTCCTCTGATGAGAATTTAATACAGCTCCTACCCTTGTAGAATCAGAGACTGTTCTAACTAGATTCATCCATCCATTAATAATTCATTCAGTAGGCATTACCGAGTCCCTACAGTAGTCCAGGAACTGTATAATGCTGTGATAAAGAGATAAACAAGATTCAGTACCTGGCTAGGATGTCCAGCTAGCACAGGAATTAGCCATGTAGATAATGATTGCAGATGCGGGGTTTACCGCAGACAATACCTATTTAAGTGAGTGAATTCATGAAACATTATCACTGTGGTTCCCCTCTGGTGGTGGTATAAAGGGTGGGGAGTGTGAGGTTTAAGGATATGTATCTAAGAAGGCAAAACTGAAGACAACAGATGATAAGGAAAGAGGTGAATGATTAGGGATTGAACTAAGGCAGAAACGCTAGGGATAAAGAGGAGGGCATGGATAAGGAGGCCCAGGAGGGAAAAATCCCTGCTAACATTTGTTGAAGGTTTCCTTTATGCCACGCAGAACTCTTTGTACTTGGTATGAACTTAATATTCTCAACAACTATGTAAGGTGGTTTTATTACTATACCCATTTTAAATGGAGATATTGAGTGTGGTGGGCTGAATAATGCCTGCCCTCCCCTCACAAGGCTGTCCCCACTCAAATCCCCAGAACCTGTGAATGTGTTACATCGCAGAAGGGACTCGCAGGGTTAAGGAATGTGCAATGGACAGATTATCCTGGATTCTCCTTGTGGGCCTGATGTGATTCCAGAGTCTTTAATGAAGGGGCCAGCAGGAGCAGAGTCAACATCAGAAGATATAAGGATGGAAGCAGAGGTCAGAGAATAGAGAAAATGTTACATTGGATACTTTGAAGATGAAGGGGCCGTGAGCCAAGGAATGAGAGTGGCCTCTGGGGGGCTTTCTCAGGGCACTGTGGAATGAGACTCCTCTTGGTTGCCCATTCTTTTCACTTTCATTTTCAGTATCTCTATGGGAAAGTACTTTGTTTAATTCTATAGAATCTTTCCTTTTTAAAAACTGTGTCCCCCATTACATTAGAATTTTGTGTTGTGCACCTTTGACCCAATGTCTGACACTGTGCCTGACACACACAAAAGTGTGCTCATTAGCTGTGTGTTAAAGGAAGTGGGAAAGGAAGAAGCTCTCAAATTTTCTTAGGGTGGCATATTTCCTGCCTATTAGGGTGTCCTCCCAGGGTCAACAGACTTACAATCACTTTGTGATGAGGAGGTGCACCGGCCCAGGTCCCTCTTCAATGAAGAACTTACCAACCCAGCTATTGGGAATGCAGTCTGAGGAACAGCCTTTAGTTTTGAGAGCCTTCAGGGATTACCTGACCTGCAGGAAACTACCTTGTCCAAGGTCACATGCTTCTCAGGGTGGCCCGTTTCCAACAACTGACTGAGGTGGGTATAACAGCCTGGCCATTTCAACCCAGCATGGGACAATGCTAGCAGACCATTTTAGCTCCTGAAGCCCTGGCTGGGTTGTCCAAGGTTGCCATCAGGCTCATAATTGTGCTTGATTTCTGCTGCCACTTCCCTTCCACAGGTGTTGACCCCAAGAATACTCATGATAAACATCCTGCACCCTAAACTTTGTCCTCAGAGTCTGCTTCTTCCTGGAGACCCCAAACTCAAGCAAACACTAAGCATAGAGTTGTCTCGAGCCAGGTACTTATAAATAAGCAAAAGCAGAATCCAAAATTTAATTAAAAAATTTGTAGAAGAGCTTAATATATTAAGAAAATCCTAACCGTTAACATTTACCTTTTTGATGAGTTACAAAAAGACTGCTATAATAAAAGATTTATCAGTGGGACCCATCAATATGCTGATGCCCCCCAGAAACATGGTTTGACAGTCACATCAGATCTTGCTCTTAAGCATCTCTTGAACTTGTCTCTTTGATCCATCACTGTCACCCTTTTAATTCACGCTGCCCATAACTTCCCTCTTGACTCAGTGAACAACTCTGAGTTCCTTATTTTGTCTCCCTTCAATTTTTCTTGATGCTGGAATGGTCACTGTCCAGCCTAAAGTGCTGTAGTAGCTCCCCATAACCCTAAGCATAGAGTCTAGCTCGTTAACATGACATCCAAAACCCTCTCTGGGCTTCTCCCTGTTTCTAGGCTTATCTGTGGCATGTTCTATTCAGCCTCCCCCTTCACTACTGCCGCCTTTGTTTGGCTCTCCAAATTGTCCATTCTGGTACACTGGCCCACCTTGACCTGATTCTCTTTAGAGCTCTAGTTTTGAATTTTGCCACCACTTTCCCTTCCTGGTCTGAGCCATGCTGGATGACCTGTGGTTCTTCAATATGCCTTGTCCTTGTTTGCTTTTGGGCCTTTGAACTTATTGTTCCCTGTCTGAACTATTTCCTCTTTCTCTTCCCACAAACTTCCCCAGCCTTCTCCTTGCCAGATTTATTTCTACTTCTGTTCACCTTTCCTTGATTCCCTGAGGGTAGATTTGGTATCTGTCCTATGTGCTGTTATGGCACCATGTGCTTGGTCTTTTTAATAGTTTTACTGTTCACAGCTGGCCAGCTTTCTCAATATTATTTATGGTTTAATTCAACCTTTCTGCAATAATTTGACATGCCAGCATTTTGTCATATACTAAATTTCTTACATAACCTCTGGTCTATTTCGAGGCTCTCTATTCTATTCCTCAATCAATCTGGCTACAACTGCTAACAAAGATGCACTGTTGCTTTGAATCTAGTAGCTTTCTACTAGGTTTTAATATTGGATAGGACAAGTCCTCCTTTTTGCTATTTGTTTGCTTTTTAAACTTTATTTATTTGGTATGGCAGAGATTTACTTTTTCCCCTACATTCTATTTTCCAAATAAAATTTAGCATCATTTAATCAAGTTTCAAAAAAAAAACCCCTTATTTAAATGTCCTATGTTGATTGTATTAAGTTTATATACTGTTTTGGAAGAAATTGGCATCTTCAGAAGTAACTTCCTAAAATAAATTCGTCTTATCCTTATCCTGCTTAAAAACCTGTTGTACATAGTTCTCCCTGAAGAGAAAGTCGTATTTCTTTTAACAGCATGTAACACCTTACATATTTTGACTCCTGCATACCTTTCCTTGTCCTTCACAGAGTTGGAAAATCTTAGATGATAATACCTCAAAGAATATGGAGTCATCTTTGGAATCTCAAAGTTGGGGCAATAGAAGAGATGTGTAACAGAGAATGCAGTGGTGGTAGTTTGAAGGTATAATTCGGCAATCTGCCTTTACCTCATTGGCAAAGTTGTAATTGGAGTGAAAAGCTCCGAGCTTGATTGCGTTTTGGCCTCTAAGCCCATCCAGTGGATGAATATCACTTTGAACCTACAAGTATTCCAAGAATATGTGCATAATCAAGGCTATCTTTCTTTTAAGTCTTGGGAAAACTGTGACTTTCTAAAGTTTGGCTCCTGCCTCTCTACATTGAAGAAGAAAATTCCACTAACTGCAAAATAAATAATTTGGTTGCTTTGTGTTTAGCTTACAGCATTATCTGCAAGCCCTGGCCCTCGTAAAAGTTTCTGTTGGCTCTGTTCATCCCTCCTCGCCCTTCGCTATTCTCCGTGTTTCCCTATTCTCTACCATGTACACTTTGGTGGTAGAGATCTGGGTCAGTGATAGTGGGTGAGCGAGAAGGAAATGAAAGGGAACAGGGAGAAATGTTAAGAAAACCAATGTTACAATGTTAAAAGCTTCTGAGGAGACTTAATTGTCTTTTTTACTTTTATTTTTATTTTTAAAACTATTTTTAAAATTTTTACTTTTTAATTAAAAATTTCAACCTCCCTTTGAGACATACAATATAACCTACTATGTAACTCTCATGGGATGTAGACTATGATTTTGTTTAGACATCTAGCTCGGTCCTGGATACTCAGTATAGTTGTTTATATAAACCATTTAGCTGGAAAATCTTATAAAAACTCAACCATGGTATTTGAGAATTGGATTCCATGGTTGTCTTGCTAAAGTTGGGATACAAAAACATTGCTTTTAGCATGGTAAGGAGCGTGATCACATGGGTCTTCAATTTCCAGAGATTTCATTTTGGTCAGTGATTTTAAGTTTCCCTCTAAATGATCTTACTGGGGAGATGCTAAAATGGGTACAATAGATTAGCTTGTGTTTTTTCTACCTTTATTTCTTTGCCTTTTCTTTATAAGGCTGATATTGATATTGAGTAATAAAGTAATTAAAAGATGGACAGAATAGGAGTGATGGGCAAGAAGGAGGGCACTTGTTGAGATGAGCACTGGGTGTTATATGGTAACCAACTTGACAGTAAACTATAAAAGAAAAAATAATCTAAAAGCTAAGAAAAATAGACAGAATAAAACATGAATAGGAGATGGGTGCAATTTATAAACAGAATCATCACCATTGAATAATCAAGTACTTGGGATGATAGTCCATGTAAGTTGAGATAGAATTGCTGTAAGACAAAATAATGCCAAAATGTTTATTGACCATTATTTCCAATATTTTCTGGATGTCCTACATGTGTTTCTGCAAAAAAGATAGTCCTACTTCACGATCACTTTTAAGATGAAGTTGTGAAGCTGTTAAAACTATTAACTCCTAGAGAAATTTACATGTTTTTGAGAGCAATTTTTCAAAAGTCTAGAATATCTATTTCAAAAACATGGTTATAAGTTATATCGATTATTAAACATTAAAAGTAAGAGAGGAAATATAGAGAACCTGTATAATGTGGCTTTTATCCTTTAGAAATGTTATACATGTACCACAAGCCTAGTTAAGTGCAGAAGCTTAGTCATATAAGCAGGAATAAAGAAAAAATCAACCAAGCCATTTGCCTCTCCCAAGATGATGAAGTACAGAGCTGGGGGTTCAAGGACACTGATTGCCCATGCAGCTCTGCAGGGAGTTGAACTGAGCTCTGTTTGAGGTCACAGCAGAGCAGCAGAGGATGGAAGATAATGAGATGTCTGGGCAGTGGGGTAGCTCTTCGGCTGCTCATCTGAGAAATCCTGGTGCATGGACGAGGCGGATGTGACTCACTGATTCAACTCGAAGCAGGAAGAATGGTGAACAACAAGGAAGGGGAACAAAGAGTAACTCAGGATGGTGGGCAGTAGCCGAGATTAGAAGCAGTCTTTCCAGGGGGCCTTACCTAACCAGGGCTAAGAGTTGGAAATGTACATTTATCTGCTATTAGTCCACTTACAGAAGGGAATTTTTAGTAGAACTTTGAAGGGAATTTCATGCAGTAGAATCAGTGCATGTGCAGACACATTAATAAGTCATCTTCTTTGCATAGGGAAGAAGCAAAGTTATCAAACATTATAGAATGTCTATCCAAACATAGAGAGATACTTCTGGGTTTTTTTTTCTTTGATAAAAGACCATTTCAAATATACACAGAAGTAAAGAGGAAAAAATACACTAAATCTCATGTACCCATTGCCCAGTTTCACCAATATTTTATCTGTCTTGGAGAAAATCCTTTTTGATGAAGGAAGTTTGGCTTCAGAGTCCCCTCCAGAGGGGGAAGCAAAGGCCCAAATTGTCAGCAGGACTCCCTGAATCTATCCAGTGTGACATTATTACTGCATTACGGCATTACTTGTTAAATGAAAGGTATTAGCTCTGTGAATAATCAGGTAATCAAAAAGTACTTACTGCTTTGGCTTTTTATTACAGGTTCTTCAGCCACTTACATTTAAACTTTTTTTAATATATCATTATTTTAAACACACATCATTATTTTAATTATATCCAATTAAATATACCTGCATCTCCTCAGCATGCATCATTATGTACTTTACTAAAAAGCACTTTGAATCAAATTGCATACCAGCGTTCTTTATTATAATTTATGTGTGCATATCTGCAACAGATTTCTACATTTTGGAGATTAATTATCAAGAAGTTTGTTTCGACTTCCGGTAAATGTGAAACTTAACTTGAACTTCAGTATATTTTGGTATTTATAATTTTGTGGGGTTTTTTAATATCATCCTGGAAGATACCGCTTTGTTTCATCATCCGAGGAGAGTATGAGTACATGAAGAGAAATCATTAGTTTCCAGAACCAATTGTGCCCACGTCTTTACATTTTTTCACCTCTTTTGGGTCCACCAGAAGGTCTCTCTTGTTTTGGATTCCTCCAAATAACAGACTGAAAGATTGTCTATGACTCAGTCCCAATCACATGAAAATAATATTGCTGGATTTTAGGAATATAAGAAAATATAACCCTTAGTGATTCCTTTTAGGTCCTATTGCAGGATTTTGGCTCTTTTTATTTACGGGTTTTACGACTTTTTATGTCTGCTTTTGCTTCACTCATAGGTAAGGATGAGAAATTCTCACCATTGGCGTTTGGCATATGATAGAGTAGTGCAAAGATCCTTAAACTAGAATTCAACATGTAGCCTTTGTATTCTAGCCAGCAATTTCCTGTCAGCTGCTACCCCTTCCTTGTGACTATTTATAACAAACTGAGCCACTAAATAAACTCGCGAAGGAAAGATCCAGTCTCTGGAGGTGGTGGAGGCAACCTGTTGGTCCAGTTTGATGATGATGTCTTGTCTGGTTCCCAGAGCCTAGATTCCAGATCTTTGGAATGTCTCTAGGACTTGAATCCTTACATTTCCTCAATTCATATCCACTGCTTTTGGCATATTTCTTTACTTCCTCCAGTATATGAGCTAAAGTTTTCCTATATGGTTTCTGGATTAACTGACCTCGTAAGCCCTAGCATCTCTCATTTTCTCAAGGGAGGATGCCTGTTAGAGCAGCTCTTTGCTATTCCCCACCTCCCTCCTTTGGATGGAGGTTTGGAGTTATAAACTGGGTTTCTCGTGACCTGGAGTATGTCAGTTACATTCTCTAATCCCAGTTTTATCTCAGTTGAGGGATTGGGGACTAGGTTATCTCTAATGGTTAACATTCTCCTTTTTTTTTTTTGAGATATTTGCTTTATTTTTTATATTACCTGATTCTGTATGATTATATTGTCATTGTAAAGGCTTAAATAGTATACAGGCATACAGATGATAGTTTAGAGCCCTCTTAACTTCACTGCCCCTCCTAACCCTCCTTTTATAGCCAAAGATAACTACTGACAGTAACATTCCTTGATTAATTTGTCTAATAAAATTTTGTCAAAATTGAATCTTTGTGACCTTTTAGCAGTTATAATTTGTGCATTCTATTTTGGACACTGTTAGTCATTCAAGAGGCAGTGCTGGTGAGGAATGGTGTGGGTGACTGAAAAGGCATGAGCATTCAGCAGAAGATTTGAAATATGAACAATGAATTGTTCTTCTTGGTATGAATAAGATTCTGTGAAGTTAATTCTCTCCTTTTCCAGTGACAAACTTGAGGGGAAGGAGATGGTGGTAAAAGAGTAGAGGGAGGAAAAAAATGCTTTCTTTCATTTTACAGATTTCAGTGTCTAAAAGTAGTCATTAGAAAGTTTATTTCCTTCTTCACAGTAGCCCATGAAAGTTATGTGGCTAATTGTGTATTTTGCATTGAGTTTCGTGACTCCAATGACTAAGTTTTCCATGACTAGAATAACGGAGAACAAAGATTTTTGGTAAAATTCTTTGTTTGTAAATAGATGTTTCTCTAAAAACAAGTTTTCTGTTAAAGTGATAAACATGGCAAGTTCTAATGTCAAATTATTGTATTAACAACATGGTGCATTAGAGCAAAATTTAAAGAAATACAAATATATGGGTATGCCCGGGTTCCCTTGTTAGTAGCACTGCTTGTTCACCAGAGCTAATTATTTGAACAGCAGTACTATTGGAGAAAACAATTTTTACCTACCCTTCAAGGGTGAATATAGTTCCAAGGCTTTTAGAAAGTGATTAGAGTAGCATATGAAGCTATTTTGGTTCCTTTTCTATTGTTAATCTCTTCACTTCAGCTGATGGTACTTGGAACTCATTTTACATAAGAGTTTTTAAGAAAGAATCCCATTTTCAATTTCAGTGTTTTTGCTTCTTTGCCCCATGCAAAATTAGATTGAGAGAGAAAAAAGGCAATTCCTATATATATTAAATATCAACTTCATTAAAAAAATTTTTCTTTACCCCACAGGAGAATTTAACACATTTTTCTCCTTATTAAACACACACACACACACACACACACACACACACTAAAAAACATACCCAAAGAAGTGACTAACAGCAAAAATACTAAAGATTTTGTGTTACTGAAAGCAAACAATGTTGCACCTCAAATTTTATATCCAACCAAATTTGTGTTCCAGTGGAAGAACAAAATAAAGATTATTTTTGGACATGATCAACAGATTACTTACTCTGAAAGTAATCTTCGAAATATATTGCTGTAAAGCAAGAGAAACCAAGTGAATACACATGGAGAAAGATGTGGGTGTAAAACTATTAAAATTATAGCTGAGTCTAAAGAACTATTGACATATAATAAAGAAACAGTTGTTAATTATATGGAACTAAAATACCAACCTTTAAGTAGTAGATGTGGGAATAGAGGGATTAAAGAATAGGATGCAGAGGTGGGGCCAGAATTGAAGATGTCTTAAGATTCTTGCCTTATCAGGGAGATAATAGAGATCCTGACTAATTTTTTTAAATGTTTATTTTTGAAAGAGAGTGCGTGAGTAGGGGAGGGGCAGAGAGAGAGGGAGACACAGAATCTGAAGTGTGCTCCAGGCTCTGAGCTGTCAGCACAGAGCCCGATATGGGGCTTAAATTCACAAACCGGAAGATCATGACCTGAGCCGAAGTCGGACACTTAACCGACTGAGCCACCCAGGCTCCCCTGAGATCCTGATTATTTCTATAGATTGGTAAGATATATATGTTTATATCTGAATATTAAAACGTTAAGGCAATCCCTAAGAAAAATAGGAAAAGAATAGAATACATATCTTTAAAAAGTGGGGTGCCTGCGTGGCTCATTCGGATGGGTATCTGACTCTTAGTTTTGGCTCATCATGATCTCATGGTTCATGGGTTCGAGCTCCGCATCAGGCTCCACACTGGTGGTATAGAGCATGCTTGGGATTATCTCCCTGTCTTTTTCTGCCTCTCCCCCACTCTCACATGCTTGCTTTCTCTATTTCTGCCCCCCTCATAAATAACAAAACTTTTAAAATAAGTAAATAAGAAAAATATGGAATAACCATATTAATTTGATTGAAGTCAGAGAAGAAAAGAGTCTGATGCAAAAGAATAATAAATAGAAAACATGAAAATAAGTGGTCAGAAATAAGTCAGACATACAAGTAGCCAAACTAAACCTGAATGGCTTAAATTCTCCCTTCAAAACACAGACTTATAAACTAGATTATTTTTAAAAATTTCAACTTTATGCTGTTAAAACATGTGACATTCGCAAAGAAACACAATAAAAAAGCATTTGACAAGAATGTGCAGTAATCATGAAATCATGTGCAGGACAAAGTTATGAAATATAAAGCAAAACAAAGAAGAAAAAGTGATGAAAATACAGAGAAGTGAATAACCCACAATCATAGTGGGAGGATTTACTACAACTTTCTCAAAAATGAATAAACTCAAGAGACAATTTTATTTTATTTAAAATTGTTTTTCTAATTAAAAATTTTTTTTCAACACAGAGCCTGATGTGGGGCTGGAACCCATGAACCATGAGATCACAGACTGAGCCAAAGTCCAGTGGCCAACCGACTGAGCCATACAGATGCTCCTAAAATTTTGTTTAATGTTTATTTATTTTTGAGAGAGAGACAGAATGTGAGTAGGGGAGGGGCAGAGAAAGAGAATCGAAGCAGGCTTTAGGCTCTGAGCTGTCAGCACAGATCCTGAAACAGGGCTTAAACTCACAAATTGTGAGATCATGACCTGAGCCAAATTGGACACTTAGCCGACTGAGCCACCCAGGCGCTCCTAAAGTATATTTGGATCTTATCTCTTTTTTCTCGATCAGACTTACAAAGGTTTTGCCTACCTCATACACCACTTCAAAGAAGCAGCTTTGGGTTTTATAGATAGTCAGTTGTTATGTTGCTTTTTGTCATTAATTTATTATCTCCATTCTTGTACATTCTTGTTTATTTTACTTCTTCTTTTCTCAATTACTGAGTTTTTAAATCCCTTGTTATTTTCTAATAAGTGAATTGAGGCTATACCATTTTCTATAAGTGCTCGTTTAGCCACAGTCAGCCAGTGATGATTGGTGGAGCTTTCCTTTTTGTTTATTTGTAAGCGAATAATAGTTCCTGTCTTACTTCCTCTTTGAACCAAGAGTTATTTAGAAGAATGTACCTTTTTTTTTGAAATAGGTAGATTAGGGCCAGAGAATTCTCCTTTCTTTGCCACTATTTAATTTTATTGTATTTGGTATGAACTATGATTTTTTGCTCTTTGGAATTTATGGAGGTTTTGCCAGTAGATGAATACATGATCAAAATTTGTAAATATCCCATGGATGCTTGAAAATTGTGTAAATTCTCTAGTTGATAATCATGAAGTTTCTAAATATTGAAAATGTATAGGGGTGCCTGGGTGGCTGAGCCGGTAAAGTGTCTTGACTCTGATTGTGGCTCAGGTCATGATCTCATCAGGCTCATCATGATCCACACTCACGGAGTAGAGCCTTCTGGTAATTCTCTCTCCCTTCCTCTCACTGCCCTTCCCCTGCTCATCAGCACTCTGTCTCTCAAAATAAATAAAGTTAAAAAAATAAATAAAGGGGAGCCTGGATATCTCAGTTGGTTAAGCATCCTACTTCAGCTCAGGTGTTGATCTCACAGTTTGCGGGTTGGAGCCCCATGTCAGGCTCTGTGCTGACAGCTCAGAGTCTGGAGCCTGTTTCCGATTCTGTGTCTCCTTCTCTCTCTGCCCCTCCCCTTTCATGCTCTGTCTCTCTCTGTCTCTCAAAAATAAATAAACATTAAAAAATCTAAAAAAAATTTTTTTAAGATACACATATACTTTAGAAACAAGAAGACTTAACTAGAGATTCAGAAGAAATGTTTTAAAATTATAAAAGTATAATGTCTTTGACCTTGAAATAACAAATTCAAAGTCTATTTACTTTTCTAGTAAAACATAAATTACTAATAATATTTAAAAGTGTTGGAAAACCTAAAGAGAACAATAATCAGAAGAAATTGGCAAAGTAATAAAAGAATCAGCTCCCCAAAAGATAGGCCTTGACTATTTTATGGGCTTTAAATCATCAAATGCTTACGAGACAGTTAATCCCTACTGTAAATAAATAGAAGGAAATCATCCCAACTCAACTATCTTTCTATATATAGTTGAGATACTGAAATGGACAGTGGTTGCACACACGCTCAAAATGACTACTTTAACCTGTGTTGCCTTACGTACATAAATTTAGAACTCCATGTAAAATAGTGTCAAGTTGAATTCATTATTACCAAGTAATATTAATTTCAGGAATGCAATAATGGTTGAACACCAGAAAATCTTATTAATGTACTTTACTACATTAAAAAGAAGAATATCCATTGGGTCAGTCCAATGGTACTAAAAAAAAGTGATATAAAGTCCACATCTATTTGTGATCTAATAAAAAACAAAAAACCTCCTAGGTTAGTCAGAGAAAGAAATTAACTTGGTACATGGTATCTACCAGAAATCTAAAGGAAATAAAAAATTATTTGGTAAAATAGAATATACCATGGAAAGCAGGAACAAGACAGGAAGGTTAATTATCACTACCCTTACTCAAAATCATAGTGGATGTCCCAGCTGGAGATTTTAGGTTAGAATAAGAAATAGGATAAGAAGAAGTGAGTATAATACTGGGAAGGAAAGAACAAAATGTTTCACTATATTTTACTTATATAAATATATATTTATAATCTGTTTACAAAATCCAAAAGAACCCATTGGAAAACATTAGCACTCTTTAGAGTATTTAGTAAGAATTACAGTATCAACTTGTCAAAACCAGTAGGTTACTTGGATCTCTTCAGTAAGTAATCAGGAAGTATAAAAATACCTCGTGCACAAAAGCAAACATAATTAGGAAATGTGCATGTCTATAAGAAGAAAAATATGAGTTTATTGACAGTTGTGGAAACTCTCTAAATATTAAGAGAAAATACCATTAATGTTTAGAAGATGTCAATTCAGGGACGCCTGACTGGCTCAGCTGGTTGAGCATCTGACTTCAGCTCAGCTCATGAACTTGTGGTTTTTGATTTCAAGCCCCACGTCAAGCTCTGTGCTGACAGCTTGGAGCCTGGAGCCTGCTTCAAATTCTGTGTCTCCTCTCTCTGCCCCTCACCAGCTTGCACTCTCTTTAAAAAATAAACATAAAAATTAAAAAAAAAAAAATGAAAGATGTCGGTTCATTTATCTTCTGTTAATTTATAAACTTAATGCAGCCCCAATGATAATTCCAGCAGGATTTCTTATGTAATTAGATACACTGATTTCAGAATTTTTCTTGAGGACAGAATGTCGGATGGGGGTTTTATGTGTATTCATTTTATTTTTTATATCTCACACATATTTTAAAATTCCTATTCTCTCTTTGGTATATAGTAAAAGCTTTAAGAGAGAGAGAAAATGTGCAATATTGGCTATAAAGACTTTGGAGAACAAAAAAGAACAATGAGGGAGGACGGTTCTACCCGATACCAAAGCATGACATGCAGATTCAACGGTGGTGGAACGGCAGAGACAGATAATCACAGTAGGTATTAGAGAGTCCTAACAAGTGTGGATACTTCCAGTATGGAAAAGCTTGCATTTCAGATTGCATAGCAAAGTGTGGACTATTTCATTAATGGTGCTGGGAATATTAGTTTTTGATTTGGAAAGAAAATAAAGTGAGAGCCCTGTCTCTTAGAAAAGTGAATTTCAGCTACATCAAGGAGCTAAGTGTAAGAACTTAGTGGACAAATCTTTTTTAAAAAGGCATAGGGGCGCCTGGGTGGCTCAGTTGGTTAAGCGTCTGACTTCAGCTCAGATCATGATCTTACAGTTCATGGGTTTGGGCCCTGCATCGGGCTCTGTGCTGACAGCTCAGAGCCTGGAGCCTGCTTCAGATTCTGTGTCTCCCTCTCTCTCTCTGGCCCTCTTCTGCTCATGCTCTGTCTCCCTCTCTATCTCTCTCTCTCTCTCTCTCTCTCTCTCAAAAATAAATAAAACATTAAAAAATTTTTAAAAAGATAATATGAGGCATAAAACTCAGAGCCATTTAAAACAAAAAGATAAACATTTTTTTTTTTAAGAGAGAGAGCGTGCCAGCAGGGGAAGGCCTGAGGGACGAAGAAGGAGAGACTCTCAAGCAGGATCCAGAGTCAGATTATAACATAAAATCAGAGCTTCTGTAGGATAAAAGACAATAAAAAAATCTATGACCAGAAGTTTATGTCATATAAATACAATGCTGTATTTGCAGCTTATGTAGTTCAAAGTGAATTATGACCGATACTATATAGAGTTCCTAAAACTTGTTAAAAATACTCCTTAAAAAAACATAGAAAATGAGCAGGACACAGAAAAAAGAATAACAAAGTAGTTTTTGCCTTTCATCTTGACACAAATTTAAAATTTTGATTAATAGCCAGTGTTGGTGAGGGGGTAAGAAAACAGATACTGACATCTGCTGGAGGGGGCAAAGTGTAAATTGATACTTATCTGGGCAGTATGGCTGTACCTATTAAAATTAAAACTCAACATTTCTTTTAACTCAGGATTTCCACCATGCGCACAAAATACACACATGAATGTTTATGGCATTATCAATTATAATAGGCCCAAATTGGAAATAACCTAAATAGGAAAATCCATAATAATTTATGGGATATCCATATTCTTTTTAAAAAGACATTTATTTATTTATTTTGAAAAAAAGAGAGCAGGAGTGGGGAAGGAGCAGAGAGAGAGAGAGAGAGAGAGAGAGAGAATCCCAAGTAGGCTCCATGCCTGCCTTGGGGATCATTCCCACAAACCATGAGATCACAACCTGAGCTGAAATCAAGAGTCAGACACTTAATTGACTGAGCCACCCAGACACTCCAAGAACATCCATTCTCTTGAAAGCTAAGTGGCAGTTAAAAAGAAAATGAGGTAGGTACTACTCACCTGAGAAGATCTTTGACACATAATTTTTTTTTTAAATGACAAAACTGTGTATAAAGTAGAATCTCGTCTATATAATGTATTTTAAAATGCTCAACCCGATATGGGTGGGTACATATCTGTATGTGTATGATTTTGTATAAAATACATAGGAAAACACATACATAAAATAGAAAAATAACTGAAACGAAACACACCACCCAACTATAAAGAGACAATTCTTGTGGAAATGGGGAAAAAGATATGGGAGAGGAAAGTTGTATGTTTGTTGCTGATATTTATATAAAGTTGTAGATAATCTGAAATGTATTGACTGATACTGTATTTTTTACATTAAAAAAACTATCTCCTTTCAAACTTCTAATTATTAAGGGACACCTGGATGGCTCCGTTGGTTAAGCGTCTGACTTCCGCTTAGGTCATGATCTCATAGTTTGTGAGTTCGAGCCCCACATCAGGCTTTCTACTGTCAGAGAGGCCCACTTTGGATCTCATTTCCCCCCCACCACCCCTTCCCCTGCTTGCATGCACTCACACACACGCACATGCACACACACACAGCTGCATGCATGCTTTGGATTTCTATTCTCTTTCATTTATGTTCCCTTTAAAGCAGGTATTTGAATCCTTAACACATTCAGCTTTGTCTTTGTCCCATGTACCCATTGACCTCACCAGCACCTGAGGCCTTGGGTTTACTTAGTTCCACCTTTTAGGCAGTCCCTGTTTTCTCCCAGAGGTGCATTTAGCTTAGTGTCAAAAGCACAGTATGTTCCCTTTTTGTTAACTTAACCTCTGTGTTGTTTTTAAAATATCAGATTTGAAAGAACAGGGACCCTAGAAAGCCTGTGATATGTAAATATTTAGCCAGGCAGATAGGGATAGTAAGCGTTTTTTCTCTCTTAACACAAAACATGATTTTATTTGCTAAAGCTGTAATCTTGTTTGATAATCCATCAGTTTATTATCAGCTGTGTGGTGAGACATAATGCCACAGGGAGATAATGAAGAACCTTCACCTGATACTACCGGGTTGATTACAGTGACCGCAGGAGAGAGAGTCTTCTGTGGGGATTATGTTAAACATAGCCTTTCTGTTTACAGTTGATTTCCTCCACGGGCTTTAACTGTTCAGTTCCCAGCCTAGGTAAGTAGGTCAGCTGAAAACCTTCAAAGAAGAGTCTGCAGGTGTAGATCAATTATCATGTCTCTTTATCAGGCCTCATTAAGTCATTGTTTGATGCTCAGTGCATTTATGAATCCAAGAAAGAAGAAGATCCGAAGGCGTTCTCTTGAAGGCAGTGTTTAAAACAAACACAATGAGGAAAATCCAGTTTGGAAACAGAGCCAGAGACCCTTCCACCCACAAGATCCCCCCACAGCAGGATCCCAGCTCTAAATTTTAAGTCCAGTAAACTGGATTAATAAACTGAAATTTTGCTAATTAATTTTATTTTATATGTTGGTTTGTTTATGAGAGAGAGAGAACAAGCAGAGGAGGGGCAGAGAAAGACAGAGGATCCAAAGCTGGCTCTGTGCTGTCAGCAGAGAGCCCGATGCAGGGCTCGAACTCACGAACCGTGAGATCATGACCTGAGCTGAAGTCAGAGGTTTAACCGACGGAGACACCCAGGTGCCCTAAACTGAAATTTTAATGTAACCTTGATTTGTAGGGGCAGCACCCCCTTAGGGTGTCTCCAGAGAAACCTGGTCTGGCAGTTGGCATTGTAGGACTCCAAAAAGGGGTGGTACCAGAGCCCTGCTGCAGGAAGGGCCCCCTGCTGGGAGGAGACTGGCGTTGCTTTCCAACTCTCGTCTGAATTCTTCTCTTCCTTGAAATGTCTCTTCTCCAGATTATCCACTGTGCAGAATGTCTCCCCCTGAAGTGCAATCTTCACGTGGCTACATTCAGAGGCTGTGTGTTCTGGGGTCCGTGTCCTCTCCCTTGGGCCTCCTCTGAGATAAGTAAGCAGATGAGCAAACTGAGTTTCAAGGAATTTGACTATCTTCTTTTGCTCCTTTCCTATCTTTCTTTCCTCCTTTTCTTTCTCCTCAGAAGACATTTTCTTCAGAAGATAGATTCTGAAGCCAGGTACCTGACTGTAGATCCTGGGCTCTGCGTGGCCTTGGGCAAGTTACTGATCTTGGAAAGCTTTGGTCCTCAGCAGGAAAGTGAAATAACACTATTAGTGCCTCGTACAGTTGTTGGGAAGGTATAGTTGGTTCGCATCAAGTGTCACACTTAACCAATGTCTGGCATGCAGCAGACATTCAGTGAGTTTGAGCTATTGCTGCTGTTGTTGCTGTTTCCTTCTTTCCATGCCCTCCTTTGTGCCGTCATCACACATTAATTGACTGTCATCTCTGTGATGGACATTGTGGCTCCCTTTTTGAGAAGATTGGCTGTCTGTGCGGAGACAGGTCCTCAGACAGGTGCAGGAGACGGCCACATAGTAGAGGTGTGCAAGGGCCTCCAGGTTATCACAGATCAACTGTCTGGGGTCTGTGGTTAGCCGGGAAGCCCTCTTGAGGAGGAGACCAGGCATCTGAGTTGAACATGAGATGAAGGGGTGTCCACGAGGCAGACAGTGAAGAGACACGTGCTCTAGGCACAGGTGCCAGCATGCAGAAGAGCATGACTCTGAGAGAGACCAGCGCCGGAATCTGGAATAAGAAGATCTATTCGTTAGTAGAGCTGCCGTAACAGGATACCACAGACAGGGAGGCTTAGAACTCATTTTCTTACAGTTCTGGAGGCTGTATGTCCGAGATCAAGGTATCAGCAGGTTTGGTTTCTTCTGAGGCTTCTTTCCGTAGCTCTCAGACAGCTTCCTTTCTCGCTGTGTCTTCCCCTGGCCTTTTCTCTCTATCCTTTAAGAACACTAGTCGTGTCGCAGAAGTTCCCACCCGTATGACCGCATTTCACCTTAAGTACCTCTTTAAAGGCCATCTCTTTAAATACAGTCACATTCTCGAGGTACAGGGGGTTGAGCTTCCACATTTGAATCTGGGTGGGGGACACGTGTCAGCCCATCACAGAAGTCATCTGTTAGGTATGGCTGGAGTCAGGCCCATGTGGACGAGTGTCAGGGGATGAAATCACGATGCTAAGCAGCACCCAGATCTTGAATGGCCTGGCTTCTCGTCGGGCAGAGGAGGGTGTCGCTGGGTGGGAATGGACACCGCCATCTCGCTGAGGCTCTGCCGGCCCCCGAGGCTGAGGAGCGAGGGGCCTGCTGGAAGGACCCGCCCTCTCAGGTGTCAGATGAGGGGTTGGTTTGAATTCCAGTTCTGTTCCATCACACCTGTGGCGGCTGAAGGCCACCAGGGATTCCCCAGCATGGAGAGGGTCCGTGAGAATAAGGATGTGTGTGCAGGGGGGGAGCAGGGGGGGGGAGGCCACAGCCCAAAGCCTGCCTTGACTACCGTGGCGACATCCGTGGCCCCCTTGCCAGGCTCCCACAGTGAACAGATGAAGCAGGCTCCGGTTTTTCCTCCCCCCTCCGCCCTCCAGAGGCCCCTCAGGTGCTCCTAACATAGTCATGTCTCTTACTACCTATTTTGCAAATGAGAGAACAGCCTCCCTTTCCTTCCCCTGCCAGGTAGAAGCACACAGCAGCTCGGTGCTGTTGACAGTCAGAGAATGAGATAATTACCCCTCTCCATTTTTAGAATCCAGCTCAAACTGAAGCACTTCAGTGCAAAAGAAAGAAAAAAAGAGGTGCCGTGTTGGGAGAGCGGCATCATTTTGTGTGGGTCCCATTTGGCTCAGAGACCGGAGACAGGTGCCTCGCCCTGGTTTTACTTCTGTGTGGTTGTCGTGGCGTGGGCACACATCACTTCCTCCCTGTGAGAGGTGAGCTTCTCTTTTGTAAAAAGGGGCGAGGATATATACATGACTAGGACAGTGTTGAGGATTCAGTGAGAAAATGCAAAGCCTTTTGAAGTAGTTAAAGCATTATGCAAATGTCAATTCCTAAGATGGGAATCAATAAAAAGAAAGAAAGAGAGAGGAAGGAAGGAAAGAAGGAAAGAGAGGCGCCTGGGTCAGTTGGTTAAGCGACTGACTTCGGCTCAGGTCATGATCCCTGAGTCTCAAGTTCCAGCTCTGCGTAGGGCTCTGTGCTGACAGCTCAGAGCCTAGAGCCTCCTTCCCTCAGATTCTGTGTCTCCCTCTCTCTCTGCCCCTCCCCTGCTTGCACTCTGCCTCTCTTTCTCTCTCTCCCAAAAATGAATAAATGTTAAAAAAAATTAAAGATTCAAGGTGTTTGGATCTTGCAATGTTGGTGACTGGGTAGAAAAAGGTAAACATTTCAATCCCAATCCCAACTCTGTGCTTGTGTTAGGACCTCGGGCAAGGCAGTTATAAATCCTGGTATCCCCGCCCTGCTCTGTGTAGTGGGAAATGGTGTCTCCCTCTCTGCTTCCTTCCCTCCCTCCCTTCCTCCCTCCCTCATCTGCTCTCAGATGATGTAAAGATTAATTGGATGGTGTCCACGCTGTCTGCCAGGGAGATAGAAAGCATGAAGTATCATCTGGACGGGTTTGGTAAGCACTAGATTCTCCTTCCTCTGCTTTTGACAAACAGAGTGACAGCCCATCTCTGTGTTTAAACAAGTTAATATGTATGTTCCTTGACATAAGGAAGCGCTCTAATCATGAAATACAGCTTGCATGTCATTTGGTTTTGAGATTTTATTGAGTACTACTAATCTTGACATATTTTGGTTGGCACCACATTCCTGGTATAGTGGGTTAGCGGTTGAATAGTTTGCAGACTTTGGGAAACAAAATCCTCATTTAATGGTTTAGTTTGGCTACATTTCGAAAATATACAAAAACATAATGCACTTCAATTTTATAGGGATTTTTTTTCAGCTTGTGGCTTTGGTTTGGCTTCCCCCGCCCCTTTTTCCTCAATGCCCTTTCTTCTCTCTCTCTCTGTGCCTCTCTGTCTCTGTCTGTCTTTCTGTGTTGTTCCAGTTGCACAGCCTATAAAGAAAGCTCCAAAGAAAGACAAGCTCGCGAGGTGACTGAACTGCAACCAGAAGAACCCTCTTTGTACTGCTTGATGTCAGGAATGTGTTTACACCCTCCCCGTGCGCTTGCTCTGGACTTTTGTGTGTGAGTGCAGGGGTTCAGAACATCTGAAGGCCACCGCGCAGTGGAGTGACAGGTCTGAAGCTCCCCTGTAGAAGCACCAGGTCTCAATGTGCAACGAGATTTCAGTCAACACCAGTCCCCAAAGTCACTGGACCTCCATGACATCATGCCCAGGCGGGAAAAGTCAACAGGTCTCTGGCTCGGGATCCCCTCCTCTGTTTTCCTTTCCCGGGCTCTCAGTTCTGACCCAGGGATGATGTTTAGAAAGCAGAGCTGAGTTCAGGCTCCCCGGTCGATTACTTTGGCTGCAACCTTCCCAAGTACATTTTGCTATCTCTTTGTAATAGAAACAGGGGCACTCACAGTTGGCAGGAGACACGCTTTCTGTTTTAATTTCACAAGGCATAATTATAATTCCAGGGTCTAGAAGCAGCCTCGAGTTCTTTGGAGAACTTCACAGGGATTTTTCTGTTATGACATAGTTTATCTGGGGGGGGGGGGAAGAGAGTAAGGCAAAAGGCATTTCCAAAGAGGAAATAATAACACTATTCATGTTAGCATGCCATTCCATATTGAGTAGATCACAAAA
This sequence comes from Suricata suricatta, assembly GCF_006229205.1. NCBI lineage: Eukaryota > Metazoa > Chordata > Mammalia > Carnivora > Herpestidae > Suricata > Suricata suricatta. Next base: position 68,894,632 of record NC_043712.1, on the reverse strand, counting down.
TCAGAGTAGACATTTTGGAGTGGGGAGCGTGGAGAAGGAGGTGTCTTAAAATGTTGGACTCATATAGTGTGGGAAACTCTGGGTAAAGCCTGATGAATGGATGTGGGTGGAGAAGGATAGAAGGATATAAAAATAAATGTTTTTACTTAGAAAAGCAACAATGAAGCATCCAGCTATATCTGAGTGAATTTATAAGTACCTGGGCCCTGGGGATGTGGAAGAAGATCTCACCCTAGTAATATTAATCTGGCCTAAACCGAAGTCATAAAATCCCCTCTGCCCCCAGATGTTTGGTTAGAGGGCAGGCGCTTGGTTACTCAGTGGATGTAGTGAGAAATCGAGAACCTGCCGGGGTAATGGAGAGGGCAGTGACAGAGGTGCGGAGATGGGGCTACTTCTCTGCCATGAAACCTGTTTTTATAGGTGATTCCAATGTACAGTAGTATTAAATACAGCAACTAAAAGATGCTTTATTTGAGATTAGTGCTGGAGTGAGCCTCTCCCCGTGGCACCCATAATCCGGCAGTCTCCCCGCCTACTTTCTCACAGGCTCCCTGCTCTGTGAGTTCTGGCACGGGGGTGAGCTCTGGTGTCCACCCTCCTGCCTCGGAAACGGAGAGATTCTCCTTTACTCCTGTGCTCACGAGGTTTTTTTAATAAAACGTGTATGCGTGCACTTTTATTTATTTATTTTTGGCGGTGGTGGTAGTGATGAGGAAGGTAATAAGTGAATTCTGCCTTTGTCATTTAGAGATAAGTCTGGAAAGGGGCAGCTCCAGGTCAGAGGGGGCCTTTCAAGAACGGTGTTTTGTTATTGAGTGATCATTTCAGCCGTCCCTTTAGGCGAGTGTGCTGGTTTCAAGTCCAGGGGACATGTACCATGGCAGCCTAACATCTCAGCTTTCTGCACCATGCGGGGCGCACAATCCTTGTTTAATTGTGTGCTTCTTGCATACTTCAAGGGCTGTCAGAGGAACAATAAGAGGCCTGTTGTTGAAACCACATCGTTTCCATCACAGTGGAAAAAAAAATAATAAGGTCATTGTAAGCTTGGAGCATAGTTAGGTTTGAGCCAGCCCAAATTATTTCATTCATGTTAAAATGTAAGGAGATGAGAAACATATTGCATGAGAAGACAGAAGTTATTTTACATCTGTCCCTTCCCCCGCTCTGGGATACTGGACCCCAACCTCTCCCAGTTCACCCCCTTTTTATCCGGAGGGCCAATGCTCTCCGCTGTCCCCACCCCCTCCCCCACTCTGCCAGTTTGGGTTTGTGTGTGTGTGTGTTTTTCAATTTGTTAAGATGCTAAAATCTGCTTTGTGTGATTTATGAAGGAACTTGAAGCGATTAGTTTCACAGTGCATGAAAATTCCTCAGGTTCAGGGGGGGATGGCCAATCTGTTACACTGTTTGCCGTGGACTGGATGGGAACATGAGCAGCTCGGAGCCATAAGGAGATTGTGCTGAGTTATTAAACACTTGTGGTAAAGCTGCTTATTGTTAATTCCCCGATGTCCTGCTGAAGCGATAGGATAAAATCAGATCGGATTAGATCAAAGAGCCTGGGAGCCAGCCTTTGGAGCAGATTCATTTAATCAATAAAGAGACCTCCTGAGAGAGGGGCAGAGAATAGGGGCTGTCCTGGTGGCTCAGGAGATTAAGATGGGGGGGGGGGTCATCAGTGGTGGGAAGAAACAACATTTACACATATTTATTTCTCCTCTTCTTTTTGAGCCATAATTCTCCTCTGAAACATTTCAGCCACGACCATTTCAGCCACGCTCACCAAAGGGTGTAAACATTTCTGTAAGATCTCATTACTCCAGGACTCCATTCCTCCAATAATGCCCTATAAAGCAGGAGTTTATTTAAAAAAAAAAAAAACAGACAAAAAGCAACTTCTGTTCCATAAAAAGTATTTCAATGAAAGCAATTTAGGCTTAAATGATTCCCCAAGAAACGTTAATCCCTTATGAGTTAATCTGCAAAATTTCCTATTGTCCCTTTGTGAGGAGAAATAATAGAGAAACACCAAAAGGCCAAAGTCTGGCCCCACCCCCCTGTTTGTATTCTCCCCATGCTCACCTTCCAGCCCCCGCCAATAATTAGAAAGCATTGTGTGTTAAGAGGTACGATGCACGTCCTTCATCCATGATTAACACTTAAACCAGTGCATGTTCATTCATCTCTTAGCCTACCAAACCCCACTAAAACCTCGTCAAAAAGGAAGTGACACCCATTAGAAAGTTAACCACAGAAAATGAGAGAAAATATGAAGGATGGAGCAAATTAAGGATGCGAGTCCCTCAATGGTTATTGGCTTTAATGGTGTTATAAAAATGATGTCGGCTTTTACCAGGAATAATTTATATTCCGAATTAAATAAGGATATGTATCTATAAATCCATTCTATAAAACTTAATTTTCCATCTAGATATGCTGATTACTTCAGGCCTCAGCATACCTTTACCGGTTGTTAATTACCACGGGATGGTTTAACACTATTTTCCAAATCAGCATGCATGCATAAAATGACTGCAATCCAATTTGACACATTATTAGTGATGATTATTGTCATAGATAAATTAGATTGAACAGAAAATAACCTTCATCCTTAGCATGTTTTAGCTCTCAGAATTAATGTGATTTGGTGAACACATATAAATAAAAATCTGATGAGTCCCTGCTGACTACAGGGCCTGCTGGTGCTGAAGTGTATCAATTTCATGCAGATGATGAATTCCTTAAGCATTCAATGATAATCATGCTTGATTTGACAAGACTTTCTCATGCTATTTTAGGGCCTTAATTTTCTGTGAAGTTCTGTCAAGTGCTCATCAAGCACCCACTTATCTCCGTATCTTAACCTGGCAGCCAATCACAAGGTTGCCTAACAGTACAAGCTACCGAGTGCCAGCCCATTAATATTCGAGTCACGTGACTGTCCAAGGAGAGAAACCAATCAATGGCTGATTAACATTCAGGTCACATGACTCCCGAGGAGAGTAAATGAGTTACACAGTAAGACATCAAACAAATTTTCATCTTGAAAGAGTGATTGCTTTTTCTGCTGCTGTGATGTTTGTCAAATTCGCTCTAGCCTTGTCCAATTAAGCTCCATGAGCTGAATTAATAATGAAGAGATGTAAGTACCATGCCAGCATGAGAGCTGTGAGTGGTGCCACGGAATATGAACTGCTAAAAAAAAAAAAATTCTTAGAATGATTGAAAAACCACATCTGGATAACTGGAATAATTGCTTTTGCAATCTTGATGCTGTTTTGTACTCTCCAGTGTGAAGTGTGGACTGGAGTGTGCTGGGACATGGCACTTTGTGTTATACTTCAAAGATGAATGTGATTTTGAGTTCAGAATGATTTTAAAGGCATCACGCAAATACATGTTAATTGGATTATTGTTTGTGACCCTCGTAATGAATTTGATTTGCACACTCAATTATGTTCTGGGGTCTTCTAGAGAAATGATCTCTCAAGATTTTTAAACTATCCATAGAAGGGAAGGAGATTGTTCTTCATTCCTGTATCATGGGTGAAAGAAATGACAAAACCAAGTACCTTAGAGAGAATTTGTGAACATGTGTGTGCATGTATGCGTGCACCCATGTGTGCTGTTCATTTCATTAGCATTCACCGGGTCAGTAAATCAAGTTCACTGAGTTATGTCAAACTGCATAGGTGACTCTAAGGAGAATGTTCTGAAAAAGGCACATGCTCTTTTACTGTTGATAGCCAATGACAGCTTTCTTGTAGTTTCAGGGAAAGTTCTATTTATTCACAAAGTCAATTGCATTTCAACACAGATGCACTACTAAATTCCAGTGACATGTTTAGAATAGAGACCCTATGACTAATAAAGCTTTCATTCCTTCCCTGAAGGGAGTGAGACTTGACTAATGGTTTATTGGAATTATCAAAGAGTGTCAAATCCCACTTAATAAGTTCCAGCATGAAATTAACTAAATTCCCAAAGGCCTTTCTAAAACAATATAGTCAAATAAAAGGTGTTGCGTGTGCTGAAAGAGTGTTAAAACCAGTTACTTGGAAGTGACGAGAAATAAATCTAACTGTAGGCAGGAGGCAATGTTTATGTATACAGTTAATAACCTTCTTAATGGGACTGCTTGGTTTGGTGATTCCCGTCCTGGGAGCAAAGTGAGATGTGGAACACAGCGTAGGCAAAGGGCCATAAGTCAATTCCCAGCACTGTTAGTCAAGGATGGAGACTGCAAGGAGAGAAGCAATGAATTTAAAAGCTCTGGCAAGCAGAGAGAGAGGGGAAGGAGAGTGGAGAGACTCGAGGGGAGGAGGTGGAAGAGGAATGGTTGAGTCCAAGACGGACCATCCTCATGGAATGAAAACTTACTTAGTCCAAAGACCAAGGGACCCCAGCATTGGATTCCTTTCTGACGGTTGCTTACTAATGACTTAGGAAATCATGTTGTTGTGAATAACTTCTCAGGGCCAGAAAGGGGGCATATTATAGCAATGTTTTGTTTTGTTTTAAAGCAAAAGCAGAGATCCCAACCACAAGGCATAAATTGAATTTCAGAGACTTGTGAAAACACAGCTCTGACTTAGTATGAAAAACCTGAGGCACCCAAGGTAACTTAAGTTTAACTGATCTTCTTTCCCTGAATATTTTGCCCATGACTCACTTTGCAGCAAACTGGGAGCTGGGAGCTCTGCTCACATTCAACGCACACGCGATGGAGCCACTTCCTACAAGCACCCCACTTCCTGACACTGGAGAGCCATGGAAGGGAAGGCGGCTCAGTCGCTTTAGAAGGCCCTGAATAAAAGGGTATTCCACTTTCTGCATAACTTTACATAATTAATAGTTTTCCATGCAAACTATTGTTTGCCTTAATTGTTGTTTCAACAGCTGTTTTCATTAAATTGTAAAGCCCGCTGTGTCTAATCCTTTGAGCACCACTATTGATAACAAGAACCGCTCTGAAGCTTGCTCTGGAGGAAGAGTTAGCTCCCTGCCAAGCTGGAAAACCGTCCTGAAGTTACTTGAAAAATAAGGCCTACAGTGGGACTGGTTGTGTAGCTAATCCATTAGGCTTTTCAAAAGAGCCATGCTCTGTACCCTTATGGCTAAATTGACCCAACAACCAATCAATGCCTTTATTTGCTGCGTGGCTGCCCCTGAAGGGTCTTATAGCTGGGTCCAAGTCGCAATCAAAGCCTCCATCAGTACTGGGTCCCTGATGACATAAATGGCCAAACTTTCAACGCGGCTGGCTCGAGTCCAGTCACACCATTTTGAAGATACAAAGAGGCTGTGTTGCGCGGTGGAATTCATTTTCTTGTTTACTTCCTCCAGAAACAAGAGCATCATCAGCACGCTCAGTGCATCGGATCAGACCGCGGAGTTGTTGACAGAAGCTTGGCGAGGCTTGCCAGCTTTCCACAAGAAACGCTGGCTTTCTTCTCATACACCCCCTACCGTTTGTGTCTCTGCCAATTGTAGCACATCAGAGCGGCCATTGAGATAATGACCGTGAAGTCTCATGATACACTTTGATGAAGTGTAACATTTTTTAAAGGATTTTTGTCTGTGCCAAAATGATCGAGGCAGCTGACTAAAAATCGCCCCATCAACATCAAGGCTGATGAACAGCAGGCGGAGGTATGAGCCTCCCCAGAGAAGATGCGGGGGGGGGGGGCGCGGGATTTTGCAGCCAAAGTGTCTTTCTCTCCATGTCTATCTGCACCACAGATTCCTTTTTTAAAAAGTCATCTTTGTTTCAGATGAATATATGTCAGTGGCTGATGCTTCAGCCTCCAACATTTTTTAATTCTTTTTTTTCTATCAACCCCCAGAAGATACAGGGAATGATTCCTTTCTGACAGTTCCCTACTAACGGCTTAGAAAATAACATTGTGCTTAATGTGATCTTGGTTGGAAAAAGCACATTGGGCATGTCAGCGCAATGCAGAGGTTTTCGGTCAGAGGTTGACCCGGACAAATGTTTCAGCTACATTTAGATTTCTCTAGCTGAGCTGAAATGAAGAGGAGGATACACGAAAGTGGTTGTGAACCAAGTGGTTCTGAACCCGTAAAGAACAAAAGCTGGTAACAATGTATACAAAGATTGCCAGCTTCTTTGGGAGAGAAGTAACGTGTTGCATTTATTGCCTGGTCCATCACGACTACCATTTATTGAGCATCTGCTGTATTCACATGGTATCTGTGATCATCACAACGTCCCCACTTCACCACCTCCGTTTTGGATGCGGAAGCCAAGGCCCACATGAGGAGCCTGAGGCCTGGAGATGTTAAGTAACTTGGCCAAACCCAAAGAGCTGGGAAGTGGGGAAGGCATAGTCCGACCCGTGTGCTTGCTCACAAGATGTGTTCCCTTCCCATCTGTAGTTCCGTGCTTCCATTGTACGCCTCATACGGCCCATTAAATGGTGCTCAGTGGGAGAAGAGGAAACAATTTGTGGTTGAATTGGTAAAGGCAGTGAATAAAATGGATTTACAGTTTGCCATTCTCACCTCTCAGCTTTTCAAGCAGACATGAGCTGCATAGCACCCTTTCGTACCAGTTAGCAAATGCACGCTCTGAAACCAGGTTTGAGCGTGAGAGAAGCTGCAGTGAGGTTTTGGGTAACCTCAGTCCGTCTGCAGTTTACCATCTTATTCAAGGTTGAAGCTCGGGACAGGTCCTGCCCTTGGGAGGAAGTGTGGGCGGTGAGCTTGAGGACTTCTCAGAATGTCACAATTGAAGTGACACCTGTGCTTCTGCAAATCGACGCAGAAACCACAAGTGGAAAGGAGGGTTACAGTTCAGTTGCCTTTTGAGTTTTTGGTTCTGCTTTTGGAGCAAGAATCTATGTCAGAGTGGGATGGAGGGATAGACTGGGGGAAGAGTGACAGAAGTCAGGGAGAGGAGAGTAATGACACAAATGCTTGTATTTGCATGTGCAAGTGACATTCCCTTGCGCTCCTTTTAAATGTCTTAATCCTGTGTCCCTAAGTACGGTCACATAAAAGGTGACAAGAGCTCAGAGAACAGAATAAAGGCGCCAAGCTAATTTTGTGCACACATTGCAAGGAATAAACTACAGGGTTTCACTACCCTGTTGCCAAAGAAAGCAGGTTTCGGGAGTCAAGATGGATGCATCCGGTTTATGCTTAGAGTTTACTAGTTATTTAGATTTTAAAAGACACAGCATCCCAGATGTGGAGAAGTTTGGCAGAGAAGTTTAGGCATCCAACTTCGTACACTTGGGGCTCTGAGAAAGAGAAAGGACAAGGGAGGCTAACCGACAACACAGGTGTGGGGAAGGCTTCTCATGAGGGGGAAGCTGGGCAGGAACTACTTATGTCCTTCCGCACAAGGAAGCTTGTGTGATGGGCCCAGAGGTGTTCTGAGAGGTCTTTCAGCCTCCCTTCCATACCAAAGTATGGGCGTATGCATTTCATAGAGGGTGAGTAGTCTACTGGGAGAGTCGATCACAAACTCCTTATTAGCTCATTTCAAATAGAAAGCACTCAGACTTGAAAGGAAAGGACTTAGTATATTACTTTCAGGAGCCCTTGAGTGAGGGAGCTACAGAAAAATCCATCAGATTTTAAAGAAAACTCCCTATCTCAGCCCCTACCCTCACTTTCCTCATTTGTAAAATGATGGCTTTAGATTCTCTGAATCCCTCCCAGCATTAAAAGTGGATAGTGTTGGCATTCATTAAGTACAGACTAATGCCTTTCATTTCCACTGATTCTAAGAGGATCTTGAAACTAACTGAATCAGTCCAAATTGACAAATAAAAAGATCTATTTGTCACTTTTCCAAATATGCTCTGCTTCTGAGCCTTTGCTCAGCATTTCTCAAATTGTGTAACTGGACCCAGGACGTCAGCAGGGCCTGACGTGAAAATGATCAGCCTGCCCCCCTGCCCGAACCACTTACTTGTTGAATAGAAATTCTGGAGGTGGGCCCCCACTATCTGCATTTAAACTGCCCTCCTCGTGATTTTGGTGCTTGTTCAAGTGGCAGACCACTTGCTCAAGCTATCCTGGCTGCCTGGAAAGCCTTTCTTGAGGTCTATTTCAGACTTAGCTTACATTTTGCTTTCTTCCAGAAGCCTTTCCAGCATCTCCCAAATGAAATTAAGTTCTCCTTTTCCTGCCATCTCACAGCATTTCCCTTCTACCAGTGTTGAAGAACTTCTTAGGACTTCCAGCAATGCTGTATCTGTATGTGCTCATCGTCCATGATACGGAGCCTGGCAGGGTGTGGGAGGCCGCCTCTAAAATGACCCCTGATGATCCCCATCTGTTGGCAGTCCTGACTTGTGTATTCCCCTCCTCTTGAGTGTGGTTTGACTTATTTCTGTGGCAGATATGATGGGGTTCCAATGCCAAGATAAGGTTATGAAAAGACTGACATCCTTCTCGGTCATGTTCTTGTGCTTGTCCTTCCTCTCTCCCTTTCTCCTCCTCTTCCTGCTTCTCCTCCTTCTCTCTGTGTGTCTCTCTTCTTTTCCCCTCCTCTCCCCTTCCCCCAGCCCGCCCCCACCAGACCAGTCACCATGTAAATAAGCCCAGGCTATCCTGCTGGGGAGGCCCTGGAGGGTGCAAGACCATATGGAGAAGGTTGGAGGTAGAAAGGCACCTGTGAGTGTGCAAGTGGATCCTCCCCTGAGTTGAACCTTGAAGTGACTCCAGCCCCTGCCCGTGCTTTGATGTGCAGCCTTATAAGTGACCTTGACCTAGACCCACCAAATTAAGCTGCTTCTCTGTTCCTGAGCCACAGAAACTATAAGATGATAAATGTATATTGTTTAAGTTGTTAAGTATTAGACCAACTTAATACGCAGCAATAGGTAAACTAAATACATAGGACTGGCGTGCTTTTCTGATCTCCAAAGCATAATGGGGTGCTGTGCTCATAAGAGGAGTTTATTATATGATTGTTGGAATCAGAGGAATGTTGCTTTGAGAAATTTTCAGGAGTGGTAAATTTCTAGGTTTAAAAGGGATGAATTCACTGCAAGTCCCAGGGAACATATGTTGAATAAGTTACAGGAAAAGAATAAAGAGAGTGAGGGTTAGGGGAACCTAGAATAAAAGGAAGAAGGGGAAAAAGTGATAAGTTTGAGGGAAACTCAAGTAGGCTTTTGGACTGAGTTTTCCTGCTGTTGTGGTTCTTAGACTTGACGAAATAAGAGATTTTTAAAAAAACCATTTGAATAAGATTGAGGCCCGAGTATCCAAATAAATATCTGCAATATGATAGAGAAAGCCCAGAAGTGTGCAAATATCAGCCAGAGGCCACCCTTTGAAGACCAAGTGCAACACTGAAGAGTCCGAGTTTGGATTCAGCCAAGCCAAGTGTCCAAGTGACTCTGCGTCACAACTATTCCTTCCTCCCAACGACCTACCGTTGTCTCAACGTCCAGACATTCAGATGTTCTTTTTGTTTGTTTGTTTGTTTCCAACATTCATATGTTCTAATCATCAGCTCCCAAATTTGCCTTGAATCATCTTTGGAAAAAAAGCACAACAGACCGTGTGGGATTTGGGAGTCGCTGGAATTCAGCCTCCTGCCTTCTGTGCAGGGTCCACCTCTCTCCTGGCTCAGTGCACCCTGATTTCTTTCCCATTTTTGCTGCAGGAGGGCTGACAGCGCCTGAGAGAGAAGAGCGGGTGCTGAAGGGCCTCCGGCCGCCCACCGGCCCCCAGGACCGGAAGCCTGTCCACAGCGTGATGACGTGCCCCCTGGGTGCTCCTGAATGCTACCGATGGCTCCTCCCTCGCACACACGTGCTCACACGAGTGTAACACACTCCTCTGAAAACTGGAGTCACAGAGAGAATGCAGCTAGCCGCCACCCGTGGCGGGACATCCTTCTCCTGGTACTTTGGGACCTAATGGAGACTGACCGAAGGGATTACTGACTGGGTGAAGAATGGCGACTTGAATTTCAAATGAGCTTGTCTGCACTTTGCTTGAGAGAAATCTTGGCTTGGATGGCACCCAACATAATATGGTTTATTTGGTGTAAGTGCAAGTATTTTTCTTTTCCTTTTAATTTTCTCATTTCCTGAACACAGGGCTTTCTTTCTGTGGAGTGTTTCATACCACTGTTGTTGTCATGTTTGGCATCATTTTAAGGAGTAAAAAAAAAAAAAAAACTGTTTAAGAGAAAGACTCAATTAAGTTTTATACATTAGCTTGGCGACTGCTTGTGTTACTTAACTAAAGAAAAGCCAAGTAAAACTATATAATTCTGCGATTCAAGGCACAGCACTTTAAATAAGTGTTGGACAAAATTGTTTCTCTTACCATCTGAGAGGTGGCCTCAGCCAGCTTTTTTGGGTTTGGAGGGATTTTGAAGCTGTCACTTTACAGAAACTGTGATCTCGTCGGGGAGATTCTCTGGACGCTATTCGCTGCGCCTTCTCCCTTGTTCCTTTCTCCACATGCCTTCCTCACCCCTTCCCAACCAACCTTCCTTCTGAGGGGGCTTCGCGGAGAAATGGCTGTCTCCCCTCTCCCCTGGAAGAGAACTGTGAGCTGATGAGAGCCCCACATCGCTCAGTGATGAGTTAGCTGGGGAAATTGCTCACATGTGGCCAGTTTCTCTTGCATTCTCAGTGGGATCCGAGTTATGCCAGGTCCCAACGATGTAAGTTCAATTAGGTAACTATTCTGCAGATCTCACTCTACGCTTGTGGATTTACCCGAATCTACATTTTGAGGGAAGATAGAAAAACCACATTGGTGGGGCGTCTGGGTGGCTCAGTCGGTTAAGCATCCGGCTTCGGCTCAGGTCAGATCTCACGGTTCGTGGGTTGGAGCCCTGCGTCCGGCTCTGTGCTGACAGCTAGCTCAGAGCCTGGAGCCTGTTTCAGATTCTGTATCTCCCTCTCTCTCTGACCCTCCCCTGCTCCAGCTGTCTCTCTCTGTCTCTCAAAAATAAATAAAAAGCATTAAAAAAAATAAAAAAAAAAAGAAAAAGAAAAACCACATTGGTCTCTGGTCCAAGTAATTCCTAATACATACTTGTCAGATATTAAAAATAATACCTTGGGGTGTCTGGGTGGCTCAGTTCGTTGAGCGTTTGACTTGATTTCAGCTCAGGTCATGATCCCAGGGTTGTGAGATCGAGCCCCGCTTCAGGTTCCTCACTGAGAACATGGAGTCTGCTTAAGATGATCTCGCTCTCCCTCTACCGTCTTCCTGCTCGCTCTGTCTGTGTCTCTCTCATTTTTTCTCTCTCTCGCAAATAAAAAAATAGGGGCCCCTGGGTGGCTCAGTTGGTTAAGCATTTGACTTTGCCTCAGGTCAGGATCTTGCGGTTCATGGGTTTGAGCCCCACATTGGGGCTCTGTGCTGTCAGCTTGGATCCTGGAGCCTGCAACCTGCTTCAGATCCTCTGTCTCCCTCTCTCTCTGGCCCTCCCACTGTCACACCCACACACTCTCTCTCTCCCTCTCAAAAATAAAATAAACATTAAAAAATAATAATATCCTGATCTCTCTTCCACTCTTGCATCAGTGTCTTAACTGGCTCAGGTACCAAAGCTGGACTACAAGCTACACTCTCTTTGGCCACCCCAGCTCGGAGGGCTCATTCTAGCCCCTCCGCCTGCTCGTCCTAACCTAGCCCTGTCCAACTTCGAGTCATTTGGCCTTGGAAATGCTGAGGCGGGTTCTGCTCTTCCCCATCTGAAACATATTCCTGCCGAGGAAGACGCTGAGCGTGGGCAGAGGCCCAACAATGCTGGTGCGCAGCGATGGCTTTCAAAGAGCCAGTGCTACCCAGCTCCTGCCTCCTCCCTCTGTTCCTCCTTTTGTCAACTTGGAAGACATTTGCCAGGGTAGAAAAGCCACACATTCCTGGTATAGTTTATAGAGCCCTGTTAAGCAGATGGTATAAGTGGTTTATTTTTAAGGAGGTTATTACTGGTCACAAAACTTCAAGTCAGCTATTTGCAGGGAACGCATATGAAGGAAGCCCCTGTTTGTGGCATCCACCCTCTAGAGCATCTGACAGAGGGCTTACTGTACTTTTGTGCCCAACCACATTTAATCCATTTATAAGACCCCTTTGTATGAGATGCCTTACCAGAGGAAATTAATGTAGGATATTGCAAACAGCTTTTAAGAATGTCTTTTCTGTAGAAGAACTGTGTAGTTCTGAGAGCAAAGTGCCCCCCCCCATTGTTATGACTTGACATCTCCAATGTGGAACGTTTCCAGCCGGTTATGATAAGAAAAGCCTGGATTTTTCACTCTTGTGGAAACCACAGTAGAAGAAAGCTATTATATTATCTATTCACTTACTCTCCTCCTGTAAATATAAGTGCATTTAAGAAATGGTTCCAAGTTTGGGGAAGGGAAGTGGCAGCACTTAAAAATCAGGCAGTGAGAAATTGCAAGTTCAAGACGACAATGGCTAGTCATGTGGACAGCAGAAGATAAACATGTGCCTTACATGGAGGGAGATATTTTCTCACCCAGTTGTAAATTTTAGATTTTAGGTTTCTGGGAATGAAAACAAATTTTTAAAATTAAAAACCGACAGCAGATGCCAGCTTTGGGGTTTTTTGTTTCCTAAGTAGGACATCATAAAGAAAGCAACTACCATCTTCAATTTCATCTTCCCATAAAATAAAGGACAGACAGTGTGATATAAAAAAAAAAGTAAGACCTAAACTCATAGTCATTCTTTAATAAATTTGTCTCTGTGTAAGATGTCATTATAGTGGGCTTTTTGGGTTTTGTTTTTTCCTTTCACAGCAGACTGTGAACTTGTCCCTTACTGTCTGGCCTCAGTTCAAGACCCAGTAGAGGGAACCGCTGCTCTGGGCATGATGGTGTGCCGGCTGGGAAGTCAGATGACCTGTGGTCAGGTCTATGCCTTGTCACGACCCGGTGTGTGGTCTTGGCGAGTAATTTCTCAAGTTTCATCTCTGCTGATACACAGAGTGGGTAGGAGTGATACCACTCTTCATAAGGCTGTTGGGAGGATTACATGAGGCGAGGGGAAGGAATTGGTGCGTAATGAGTGTGCAGAACTTGGCAGCTCTTATCCGTGGACTGATAAGACAGTGGCCCAGGACATACTCCCCTGGACCATTCCAAGCACAGACTATAGACTTAAGGCAGAAACGTCAAAAAGGTTGACCTTAGGGGCACTTGGGTGGCTCGGTCGGTTAAGCATCCAACTTTGGCTCAGGTCACAATCTCGTGGCTTATGAGTTTGAGCCCCACCTCCGGCTCTGTGCTGATAGCTCAGAGCCTGGAGCCTGCTTCTGATTCTGTGTTTCTCTCTCTCTCTCTCTGCCCTCCCCCACTTGTACTCTGTCTCTCTCTCTCAAAAATAAATAAACACTAAAAAAAAAAAGGTTGACATTAGAGGAGCATGGTTTTTTTGTTTGTTTTCTGTTTCTTTGCTAAAGTCACCTGGGTTTTATCATTTGTTTTTATAAGTAACTGATTTAGTAGATAAAGAATATAAATTTGAGGGGTGCCTGGGTGGCTTGGTTGAGTATCTGACTTCAGCTCAGTTCATGATCTCACAATTTATGAGTTTGAGCCCTGGGTTGGGCTCTGTGCTGACAGCTTGGAGCCTGGAGCCTGTTTCGGATTTTGTGTCTTCCTCCCTCTCTCTGCCCTTCCCTCTCACTGTCTCTCTCTCAAAAATAAATAAACATTTAAATTTTTTAAAAAAAGAATATAAATTTGGAAGAAAAGAAGCAATATCTCATGCAAATATAGGTGGCCAGTATAGAAAATGGATTTCATAGAGGTGAAGCTTATTGGTTTTCAAGCAGAGAAACATAAGGTTTGGGTAAGAGACACAATCTGGGCTCCAAGAGCTAATTTTGTGGTCAGCGCTCAGTGTCCCCCTCAATCCTTAGGTGCAAGAGTGCTCATCATGCCCGACTGCCTTTCTCGTGTTCTGATTTTGTCATCTTTAATCAACTTCTGATTAATAATTTGCTTTACCCAATACTTTTGCTAGGAGCCTCATTCTCCCCTGGCCTCCATCCTTTCTACCTGACAGACTCCTAGTCATCCTTCAAGATGTCTTCTTTTAAAAAGATCCCTTTGTCTGCCATTTCCCTAATTCTTTTTCACTGAATTGTATTTTTTTTTTCATCTGTCTTTTTCCATGAAATTGTGAGCTCTCGAAAAGCAGGGATGGCATTACTGGGAAGAGTACCTTCTTTGCCAGGTGAAAATAAGCACTTGATAAATGCCTGTGGACTGGATATTGCCCTAAGTACGTTGGACGAATGCAGGTCAGTTGGTAGGTGAACAAGTGGGAGGCCGTGTGTTGTAGCAGAGTAAAGTGGATGAGCCATTTCTGGGGGGGAGGGGAGGATGTTCACGTGTTTTAAAACTGATGTGAAAAGAGGGGCTACTGAACACCAACCAAGCAATCGTAACAACAGCAGGTGCCATTTATTGAGAGTGTACGGTGTGCTGACACTCTTCAGTGTGGCTACCTGCATCAGTTTCTCAGAGGCTCACAGTAATCCCATTAGGTGGCTATCAGATTAGGAAACTGAGAAGGGCCATAAAATCTCACAGCACACACAGCCGCTGAGGCATAGAGCTGGATTTGAACTCAGGTCTGATTCCAGTGCTCAGGTGCCTGTTCATGCCACTGCAATGCGAGGTAGTGTGCATCACCCCCAAAGAGTACCCTCAGAGCAGTGGAGAACACCACCACAGGATTTGAAGTCTCCCAGGCATGTTTTTGGGAAAGCATTGTGCTCCAAAAGAACACGTCTTTAGAAATACATGGGACTATTATAGCTGGGGGGATTCTGAAAGTTTGCTGGTGGATGAAATGATGTATTTGGGTATTTGAGAAGACTTTTATAGCGAGGAAATTAACTTTGCAGCAGACAAAATAACAACAGGTACACATGTGAGCCTTGCAAAGAGAAATTGTGGTAGATTCAGCCTAAAACAACTCCAGTTAATTTATATGTGAAGAATCAAACGCTCTATGACTCTTACCTTGTGGCGGAAAATCTGACGCCCAATTGCACAAACCCTAGGTTTCCAGCATTCTCCCATAAGTGAAATGCAGAAAATGGGCTGTGTTTGTCTTTTCCATTAAAGATCTAGTTCTTTTTCTCTGTTGCCCCATAAAGTTAAACTTCGTAAACACACAAAAGGATTAAATTTTTTTTTCCTCAGGGAAAATTTCTTCACTAAAACACTAGATTTTAAAAATCTGTATTTATTAATGAAAGCACACTGTTAATTACATTACTGATTATAATCTTTTATTAATTCCAAAGTTCTCCTGTTAACTGGAAGCAAACACAATTTAGGAAGTAAACTGCAACAGAATCCTGGAAGAATAAAAGAACTTTGCCATGAAGACTTTTGACCTCTTATCATCTTTTCGTGTTCTCTTTCTTGAAGACTGAGTTTGTGTTGACTATTACTTTCATATTATCCACAGTTTCCAGCGGTGGTTGAACTGGATTAAATTCTCATCTTCTTGGAATTGATCCGAATATCGGTTACCTTTGAAGTCAGTTTTAACCTTGCTTCTGAAATAGCAGAGGAGGATCAGGGTTATTTTCCAATTTTCTTGACCATAGCTGTTCTTGGCATATTTTAATGTGCGACATCTGCCTCTTTGGTTATAAAGCCACACCGATGAGCCAGGAATCTGGCTTGAACAGGGGAGGATAAATGCTAAGTATGTATCTCACTTATATGTGGAATCTAAAAAAGCTGAGCTTGTAAAACAGAGTAGAACGGTGATTATCAGGGACTTGGAGGGTAGGGGAATTGGGGAGATGTCTAAGGGTACAAACTTGCAAGTAGTAGAGAAATATGATATGGAGGTCTGATGCATAGCATAATGATTATACTCAACAAGGCTGCTTTTTAAACTTTAAAGTTGCTGAGAGACTAGATCTTAAATTTTTCCAGTACAAAAAGAAATAATTAAGTGATAGGTTAGAGGTGTTAGCTAGTGCTACAGTGGTAATCATATTGCAGTATATAAATGTATCAAGTCAACACATTGCGCATCGTAAACATACACGAATTTATATGTTAATTATATCACAATTAAAGAAAACAAAATAAATTTTAAAAAGAGTCTGGCTGGCTTGGAACCTGTATGTGACATGGCAAACTCTGATTTTAACCTTTAAAGACAGAATACCCTGCTTCCTTCACTGTCCTAATGTCTTTGGGGAAGAAAGATTAATTAATTGCAAGGGAGAAGAAGTGTGCTGCCTGTAATTATGCAGCATGTGTAAGAAAAGGCTAGGTCAAGTGCATGCACACAGCTTCTTTTATAAAACAAGACCTGACTTGGGTGAATAAAAGTAACACTGGGAATCAGACCAAGGAAAGAAATCAACCCAGATATCTCTGCGTTTTATTATGAAAGTAACAATAGCATGAAATCACTTTTTTAAAAATTCAGAAACAACCTACACTTACTCTCAGTTACAACTCATTATTGGTCCCTGGTTGAACTTTAGAAAGATTTAAGCTGAAAGAAACCAAATGTTCAGAATACACCAGCAGCATTCTCCTTAATGTAATGATCAGAAAAGAATAAGATCAGAAGAAGGTTAGATGTGGCATCAAATCCTTAAAAAAAAAAAAAAAAACCCTGAAAGTCCACACATCATCACATCAACTGGGAGTAGGTAGAACACTGACTTCTTTCAACAGAATTGAGTAAATATTTGACCTCCAAAGTCATTACGGTTAATGTATATTCTGGACCTCAGAGGACATGGAGACGGAAGTTTTGCTTTCTGATTGGCTCTCTTCTCGCCTTTGCTTGCTTGGGAAAGACTGATAATATACTTTGTCCTTAACTTGGTGCAGTTTAATTCCTAGCTGTTCAATAGCTGAAACAATAATTATCTCATCCATTGACGATTGATGTTTATGTGACTTGTAAATCAGTACATAGTAATAATAATAACTTCTGGGTTAATTATTAACTCTCAGAAAGTACTCAGCGCTAGTGCCATCCCTTTCTTAATCCTGGGAAGATGAACTGGAGATGTACTTGGTGCACGAACGTCCCATAAAATAAAAGTTGATGACAATTACGCTAATATTTCTAGAACTTGTATCTCCCTCGCAACTCCCTATAAGGAGGCAACAGACTCCCCTATGTTAAATTACTCATTCTGATAACTATGTGAGTTGAAGATGCACAGATGGTATTTCTGAGAATGGCATCAAAGCATTTAAAATGCTCATTGGCAACATACCGCATATTTACATGGGAGTGGAAAGTCATCTTTTGGCTACATTAATGCTGCAAACATAAACACGCTTTGGTCTCTGATGCAAAGTTTAAAGTTCTCATGGCAATATTTGTTTCTTCACTTTGCTTACCAGGTACAATAAAAAAGTCAACATTTATCCGTCAACTGCACGTATTAACCCCCCACTGTGTGTTCAGCATCAGGTGCTATGGCGCCTTAGAGAGAAAGACATTCAAGGACTTTATAGTTTAATGGGGGAGAAGGAGAAACACAAATGTGTACATGTAAACAAGCGGGGCTGGATGTGTATAGACATACACACAGTCCTGACCATCTGTGCAAAGATAGAGGCAGAAACTGGCTGCAAGGATAAAGGTGGGCGGAGTGAGGCGAGCCGCTGAACTGAGGCGAGTCTCGTTTTGTCGAGGCTGTGTTGGGCTTCGAACAGAATTTGTTTTCTATTTTCAAAACATTGAGGAGCAATGTACATACATGAACAGAATTTTTCATGGTAGAGGTCTGTGGGGTTTGGGGGAGCGTATTCAGGGTGCAGGGAAATGCCCATGGCCGTGGTTCCCAAAGTGTGTCCCAGAGGCATCAGCCTCCCTGGGGTGCTTGTGAGAAATACAAATTATGAGGCTCCACCCTAGACCTCCGGGAAACTGCCAGCAGGGCCCAGAGTGGTGTGTTTTCACGACCCCCCTCATGGGGCACTCTGATTCTCCCTCAAGTCTGAGCACTCCTGCTCTTTGCGGTAGATCTGAGTCTGAGTTCTGAGCAAAGGTAGAAATGGCAAGGCCCGTGGGGGTCCACATGAGGCGTTCTAGAAGATGGAGCAGCTGCTGAAGAGGGGCAGTGAGAGGCTCCCCCCAGAAACTTTAGGAGGCTCCTTTGAGCCCTCTGAAATCGATCTCAGGGCCCGGTCTTCAGAGAATTCTAACTTTTGCATTTCCTGACTTTTATGAGCATGTTGAGTGTTGTAATTCCGTGAGGCTTTTAGATGTAATTTCCTTTGCTTTTAAGGAAAAGAGGAGATGGCGGGGAGGGGGATTATCAGGGGAGGGGTGGTGGCTGGTAGTGAGATGGTAAAAACAGGGAAACCATTTTCAAAAGGAATAAAACATCAGCAAAGCTCTTCTTTAAAGACATTGCTGCAAAGCCTGTATGCATGTACTGAAACAGAATAATAATAAGAAAAGCTAATATTTATATAGCTTTGGGGAGGTGCCAGGCATGTTCTAAAATCCTTACTTATATTAACTTATTAAACCTGACAGCAACTCCTCAGCTAGAGCCTCTTATTACTCTCATGTGATAAAATGAGGCAATGATAGCACAGAGAAGTTAAGATACTTTCTCAGGGTCACAGAGCTAGCTAAGACTGGAACTCAGGTTTTCATGCCGAGTTTCGAACCGTTACACTATTTTATGCTGCAAGAACTTAAATGCTAGAGGACAACTGTTTCTATTTTCAAAGAGTGACTCATTGTTCTGAATCGTCTGGCATTTGAGAATTAGGCTTCAGGGCCTGATGACTTTCTTACTTAATTTTCTGGTTGGCCAGCCGAGTATTTCCCAAGTCTACCGAGTTCTCACACAAGGTAGCCGAAGCTGACTTCTGGGTAGAGTAAATCAGTTACAAAATAAAGGTTAGGCTCAGCGCCCAGAGCGAAGCTTGAAAAGACTCTGGAATGATCTCCCCTCGGCCCAGAACCGTCTGGTGTGGCCTCAGCCACTCCGAGATGGCTGGGTGCCCTCTGAGTGCAGGGGGAGGGTATTCCTTGGGGTGGAGGGAGGAAGAGAGAGGAGAAAGGAAGGCCGCCGCCAGTTTGTTGCTAT
Organism: Suricata suricatta; assembly: GCF_006229205.1. NCBI lineage: Eukaryota > Metazoa > Chordata > Mammalia > Carnivora > Herpestidae > Suricata > Suricata suricatta. The sequence continues at coordinate 68,875,530 of NC_043712.1, read as the reverse complement.
GGTCTTGTTTTCTGTGAGTCATTCTCAGGACAAACCCTGGTCACCTTTTGTTGGTGAGGAGCATGGGCTTTGGCGTCAGACGACCACCTGGGTGTGAGGCCCCCTTCCCTTGCTGGGTATGGGGACTTAACTGCCATGCCTGTCTCCTCACTTATAAAATGCAGATCATATTGGTGCTCGTGTTAGTGTTGTTGGGGGAACGATTCAATGAATGATACACTTACAGTTCTTAAAGCAGCGCCGCACAGAGGACGCACTAAAGTGTTTGTTCTTCTTTCTCCTTGTTAACTGATCTCCTGCTACATGCCTGGCGCTGTTCTAAAAGCTCTGGAGACCGCTGACGACTAGGTAACGCTATTTCTGGCAACAACACTATGACTTAGGTATCTACCGTTTTGCAGGTGAGGAAACTTAGTGTCAGTGGGGTCATTTGCCCATGGTGACACAAGCAGGGAGGGGCACAGTGAGCCCTCTCTGTGTGGGGCCCGAGGCCCTGGCTGGGTGGCTCTGCCTTCTGTCCGCTGTCGCAGGGACCGAGGCTGCCCCTCCAGGCGGCTGGGCACTGGACTGAAACAGCTGCGGCGGGCTCCTGGGAAACCTGCTCCTGAGTCACTGCTTTGTTCCCACTTTTAAAGGCTGGATTTGAAACCACTTTTAATCCCTTCACCCGGAAACTTCTGCCCTGGGGGAGTCCTCCCCATAGAGTGTCTTATGGATCCGTCTGCACAAGGAAGGTCTGAGGGGACCTGCGATTGCTTGTCACTTTCTGCTCAGGCGGGTGACTGATAGAGGGTCCCAGTCACTCATGAGCTCCCCTCGGAGGGTACAAAAGGAGACGCGGCGGTCACTTTCCCTGACACCTCGCACACCTTCTGTTGCACTGTCACAAACACACTGACATCAGACACTTGGAGCTCTCTGTTCAGTGTTTACACATGAAGGACCAGCTGGTCCAAACCAGGAGAGACGGAATGAATGTACGGCAGGGTCCACCATGACCTCCAACCTCTGACCTCCGCCCAGGCCTGGGTTGTTGTCAGTGTCATTGCCAGGCACACGGCTCAACCTCGCGTTGCTGCAAATGTAATTTGCTGTTCTCTTTTCAGTCACGCAACAGGTTAGAACTTCCTTCTAGATTGATTTCTACCGCTGGTGCCTTACCGTGTTTATGTCAGACAAGATCAGGCCAGTCTTGGGGACTCCAAATAGGTACCCTCGAAGTGTTGTGAGAGACTGAAATTCAGGAGTCTATTAATAAATACATCATTAGTCTGTATCTGCGCATGGTTTACGTCTATTTACACGGTAAATCTTTTGACTTTGTAAGATTTACTTTGAAGTCTACTGTATGCCAAGAAAATAAAGAAGCAAGAAACAGAATTTGCCGTATCGATGACTACATAAACTTAAACATAGAGATTGTACTTGACTTTGAGGTAGCAGGTTGAAACATAGAAGGTTGCCAGTGTTTTTGACCTAGAAAAACAGAATGCCCTTGGAGAACAATGGAGTTAAAATTAGGTGAGAAAAGGAAAGATTCAACAATAACAAAATGGAAGCCCCTTCCCACTTTCCATGTGTTATCCAGACAAGTGATAAAGTGAGGGATTTTAGCTAGAAAGTTTAATAATAGTTTTAGTGGCGAGGGGTGGGGAATCTTTATAATTCAGGAAAGCTAAGTTTGATCAGACAAAATATTGGAGGAAACATATCATCAGGGGCACCAACTTAACCCATCTGAATGAGCCTCAGTTTTCTCATCTGTGGAATGAGAACACTGTACTGGACAATACAGCATGAAGAGTCTGAAACTTTAAAAACACACTTTAAATAGACACACTCAAACTTAAAAACACACTTTAATAGTGTGGGGTTTGGAAACCAACTCTGTGAGTCGGGCTGCTGCACAGTAGAAAGAAAACCCTCTTTGAACGTGTACAGATTAAGCAGGTCGATTTGGAATTGCTATCTTTACATATGTTTCCCAGTCTTGTTTAAAAGCTTCACATTAAACAGCGGCATTCCTGAGTCGCTATATTCCAGGGGATTTTAGACATGCAGATTTCATGGCCGTTGTCCAAAACGAAACAAAACAAAAATCCAAGAAAACCCCAAAAATCACATCCATTTGTAGCTTTGACCCCAAACAGGAGGTGATTCTTATTACCATCAGAACATCGGAGAACATTTTCCCACATCTCAGTGTGGCAAAGGGCACAGAACACATACCCCCGCCCTCCTCAGAGCGGGTTCGGGCAGAGAGGGGGCCTTTTCTGGGCAGTGAGCAAGTCAGTCAGGTGAGAGCGGTTTACAGACACATCGGAGAGGGTGGAGCCTCCCTGGCAAGACGGTGGTAACGTTTCCCAGGACAGCCCCAAGGACTGAAGTCGGGTTCTTCAAAGGGGAGTGTGGTCCCCATTCAAGGACGTGGCACAGTGCTAGCAGGTCACGTTTTCAAAACATGGAGAATGTGCCAGGGACTCTTTCAGATGTTTTAAATGCGTTCATTGTCTTCATGCTGGTGAGGCCGTGAGCTCAGCATGGCTTATCCAGATGACAGAACTGAGGCTCAGCTGGGATGTGAAGGTGGGCGGTCCACACCGAAATGGATTAGGAAAAGCTAGATAACGCAGGGAGAAGAGAAACATGATGAGGAGCAGACGCTTTCCGTAGCCTGGGGCTAGAGGGAGCGCCTGCGGGTTTCTATTCTCATCCCACGATGATTCATTTGACAGATTGATTCCATGTGTCATTTAATTACGTCACACACACACAGACACAGGGTTCTCACACTCAGCTACTATTTGTTGTCTTCATAAACCCTAAGATAATGAGTCTTTTCAGGTGCCGTTGGAGGCCTGTGGCTGGATGGTTGGGGCCGCACCTGACAGCGCAGCATAAGCCCAGGGTTCGGTGTCCTACAGACCTGAGTTCAAATCCCATCTCTACTACTAATCAGCTGTGTGACCCAAGTGAATTGCCCGACATCAACTATAAGTAAAATATGCTCAATAACACCTGCTTCACACAGCTTCTGGGAGGTTTAGATGAGATCGTGATTAGCACAGGACCTAGCACATAGTAAATGCTCAGGAAACCGTGACAGTAACGGGAAGCTGTCGCCTTTTACAATACGTTTCCAGGTTTGACTGGGGTGTGACACTCTACCAACCTGCTCCTCAAGGCACTGCAGTGGACCCAATAGACGAAATATATTTAAAGTTATGAACTTGTTCATTATCTTGCCAGTTTTATGGGCCAGTGAACCAAGATCTACACTAACCATGGAAATGAAGTGATAAAGGCAGAGCTCCTAAGCTCAGGGTTTTGATAGAGCAGCTCTTCCCAGAGATGCCTATACTGGTTTCCTTTTCTCCACCGGCTTTTCTACTTCTGTGCGTGAAGCCAGAGCTATGTGTATTTTTGTTCCCAGTGTTCTCATATGTTGATTTTTTTCACCTACTAAAATGTAGTGAGCTTAAGAAAAGTTCAATTAAAATGAAACGTAAATATTTTCTTTCTTACTGTGTCATTACAAACTCTCTCCCCCAACTCCCTGTACTTACTTGGCACCCACCCAAAGCAAACATTTTTCCCTCTTGGCCCCCAGTGTTTAAAGCATAGAGGAAACAGATCTGCTTAGTCTGTCTCGACAGGATCCTTACATGGGGAGATCAGCAGAGGTTTCCAAGGTCTGGAAAATAGAGTACGAAGTAAAAGCGTAACCAAGGAGAAAAAAGAAAATGCAGGCAAAAAGAAGGAGAGAAGTTGAAACATTCATTGTAGGCTTGTCTATGAAATCGGTTTCTGGAAAATGGTGTCTTACCTTGGGTTCCTGCATCAAAGCTCACTGTTAGGTGATGACCTTCCCTCAGAAGAGAGTCTAACACAGCATTATTCTTGGCTATTTCTAATGAATTCCAACATTATCCAACATAGCCAGTATTGCTAGGTTCATGCTATCAGCTGATAAATTGTCTTCACTAGCTGCAGTGGCACTAATATTTATTGAGCAGTTACTAGATGCCATGAAGTTAACAAGGATTAGTTTCTTTAATTCTTTAAGAAAATCTTATGAGCTAGATATGATTATAACCCCAATTTTAAAGATGGGACATATGAGGTTTAGGGAGGTTGCAACTAGCAGATGATGGAAACAGGAGTCCAATCCCAGCACTGGGACCCCAGAGCCTTGCACCCTGTATCATATTCCAGAGCACACTCCATATTTTCAGACACCATTCCAAGACTCCTCCCACTGTAATTTTTCTCTTTCCCCTCTCTCCTCCTCCTCCTAACCTTCTGCCTTCCCCTCTTTCCATGCACCACCCCCCACGTCAGGTTCCATTTTGTAAATGGTGGCTCATCCAATTCTATTTCCTGTCACAGAGCTACCAGGCGTCGTTTCAATAGTTATTAATCCAGCGAAATCACTATCAGTCTCCACAGAAAATTCAAATAGAGGGAACTGCTCCATCTAGAGTTTCATTTTGCACCTAAGTTATTTGTTATTTGTTCCACATAGTGCCTTCCTGCGGTCCTCCCTTCCCCTCCTCCCCAGAAGCCTTTGCCTTGTCTAAACATTAGGCTTTCTATTCCAGGTTGAGCCCAAAATAAACTGATCTATGGTGGCGTGCACAGCCGGTGGCTTCCTGGAGACATTTGGGAGGCAGCGCATTCCTTTTCATCTTCTTTTCTAAACAAATATATCTCTATTTCAATCTTTCTTCCTAGGGAACTGTTCTTCCCTTCTTCTTCCCATACTCTGAATTCTCTCTCCTTTTCCCTTTCACTTACCCATTTAGCTTCTTCGATTTCTGAGCTGCTCACTTTAAAACAATACAGTCGGAGCTGAGGTCAGACGGAGCTATGGCTTTGCACTGTGCTCGTTAGGATTGGCCCATCCTTACATTCACGTAGGAAAATTTCATCCAGAAAAGTGACACAGAGGCAGCTGAAACGTTTTTTTCTTTCTGATCTTCCTCTGTTGAGGAGGTGAACACATCTGTAAAGAGGGCATAGAGGGTTTTTTTTACTTTTAGTGTCCAATTCCAAATAAGATAAATCCTTGACCCTCAAAAGCAGGGGTTGTTAAATCCCTTTAAAGTGGCTGGACAAAAGAAGTGTCCAGAACGGCCTGGCTCCTGGTGGTTATATATGACTGTAGTATCTTTCCAGTGATGAGGTACACTACATTTGCCAGCTGTGTGATTTTGAGTAGATGATCTGTATGTGCCTCAGTTTCCTTATCTATGAAATGAGGGTAATAAAAATAACTACCTCATAGAGTTGTTATGAGGAATGAATTATAAATATACCTTAGAACTTTACCTAACATTGAAAATTTGTGTTGTTACCTTTATTATTATCATTCACTAAAAATGCTAGACCTCCTCCTCCTTATCTTAGTAGTATAACTTTGCCTACTTTACATCCATCCTTCATAATGAATATATTTATTTAGTACCTAAAATGTACCGGAAATCCTGCTGGGCTCTGGAGCATAGTAGGCAAAAAAGGACAGAGTCACTAGCTTTGTGGATCTTACAGTCTAGTGGGAAGACAGGCAAAATTAAAGCGATCATACCAGATCGTGTAAATGTCCTGTGATAAATCCATGAAGGGTTCATGAGCTGGTGATGGTGCTGAGGGGGTTTAGAACATGGGGATCTGACCCCCCAGGGAGGCGGGGGGGAGGGGCTTCCTCAAGCATCCCTCAGGAGCTAATATGGGCTAGGAGCCGAAAGGTGTGTAGGAAACAATGTGGCAAAGCAGGGGTGAGAGTTCCAGGCGGGGGAATCTGGGTGATGAGGGCAAAGCCAGCGAGGAGGGAGGAGCAGGGTGCCACAGAAAGAAGAAACGGAGCTTTCTAGAGGCACAGATCATGCACGCACTCTGGGCCACACTTGGGATATAGTCACTTTGAGTAAGTCTTTAGAGCAATGGAGAGCCACAGGAAAAAAAAAAGAATTTTTATTTATTTATTTTTTCAAATACCAGTGTAATTAACATTCAGTGTTACATCAATTTCAGGTAAAAATTTTTTTCTTAAACTTTATTTATTTTGAGAGAGAGAGAGAGCGAGCACGAGGGGGGAGGGGCAGAGGATGAGGGAGACAGAATCCCAAGCAGGCTCTGCACCATCAGCGCAGAGCCTGATGTGGGGCTCGAACTCACAAACAGTGAGATCATGACCCAAGCAGAGACCAAGAGTCAGACGCTTCATTGGCTGTGCCACCCAGGTGCCCCGATAAATGTACTTTTAATACCCTTCCCCTGTTTCACCCCTCCCACCACCCACCTCCTCTCTGACAATTGCCAATTTACAGTCAGAAAAAATTTCTAAGTTAGGTTCAATGTGTATGTACGGGGTATTCTGATTTTAGTAGTAGTATTTGAGTTTCTGAAAGATTGCTGTAAATGAATTATTGTGAGTTAATGTGAGGAATGGCCTGGAGCGGGCTAAGCAGAATGTGGTAGAAGGTTGTCGCAGCCGTTTGTGACAGAGATGGCATCAGCATGGAGGCCGGTGCTTGTAGTGGCCAAGGTGGGGAATGTGATGGATGGGAGGGTGTTTAAGTAAATAAAATCCGTAATGCTTGGAGATGGAGGAGGCTGGGGATGGGACAGAGAGAGCCGGACACCACGGACGGCTTCATTAATTCTGATGAGACTGGACATTTGTCCTTTTGTTTCCCTCCAGTGCCCAAGAGGAATAGGTCAGTACCACATGTGGGGTCTTTTATAGAGTAGAAGCAGTCGGCAGACCCGGAGCATTTGAAAGAGGCGGCTGAGGCGGGCCGATTAGCCAAGACAAAAGAGGAAGTTGACCTTCAACCCTTGTCTTGGTTTTGTTCCAGCTGCAGAAATCATTTCCAGTTGCTCTCTGACTCCAGTAAACAACATTCCTGTCACCTTATCCCTTTGACGGTCAGTCCCCCTTCTATATTTTCCCTGGGACGTGATTCTCACTGACAGTAGAAAGCTCCGCACTCCGACCTGCAGCTGTGAAAATACTTGCTCCTCTCCAGAACTGTTAGTGCTTGTGGGAAGCACGCCACAGTGCCAACCTCTCTCTGGTCCTGAAGTGACCCTGTGAATTTGGGAGGTAGTCAAAGAAATGATATTTAGAAAACCCAAGTGGCACTCTCTCTGGGTATTGAAAGGTGTAAGTGATAAAATAGTCACTACCCTAAAGACCAGGGCGGGTAAACAGGGCTGGATGGCCCCCAGACTCTGTGTCAGAGCTTGGAGGATAACCCAGAACCCAAGTGTTCTCTTCGGCTGAATAATTAAACAGCAGAGGTGGTCAGTTTAGAAAACCTAACTATCTTCTGTCCCTGCTTTAGAATTTTCATTATAAGCAAAACACAATCCTTGGGTGGATTTAAGAGCACAGAAAAAAGAGGGTTAGATTCCAAGTGGCCATGAGGATGGTGCATGTTTTATTCATCTTTGTATCCAAACACATCCGTGGGGCTTGTCACGTAGTAGGTGCTCAGTGCATGATGGTTGATTAAATGATTCACTTATGTTTTCATAGGGTATTTACATGGCATGGCAAATTAATATTTTTGCCCCACTATGCAGAGATAGTTGCTTTCTGTACTCCGTATTTATTTTCAACACTATTTAGCTACAAGGGTGTTCTGACATGAAATAATAAGGAAATCCATTTTAATACAATTTTATATTTACAGATAGATACACTTGCTGGCTAGGTGCAGATACGGGATGTTCTCCCTGAAAGATGCGTTAGCAACCTAAATTGCACGAGAATGAGGTTATTGATGTGGGAGGGGGAGTAAGATAAAACTCAGAGCTTAATTTCTAGACAGGATTGCTACTATAAAAAATGAATTTCAAGTGCTTTCTTGTGTACCTGGTACAGGCACTGGAGATTTACCAAGGATTAGTGATTTGAAATGACCCAGGACATGGTCCCGTGGTCCCTGTCCTTGGAAGCAGTTGGTCTGTTCTGGCCGTGCTTCCACACCTTTCCACCGTCAGCTGCCTGGTCGGGGCCCCATTCCTCTGGCCTTTGCTGTTGGATCAGTCCCTTTACTTCTGTCCATTTACTAATCTGGTCTTGACCCCTCCTTGTTGGTAGTTACTCTGTTACTAGTTCTCAAATTGTGGTTCCCAGACAAGCAGCATTGCATCACCTAATTCTGATTTTCCCTAGAAATGAAAATTCTGGGGGCACCTCGGTGGCTCAGTTGGTTAAGCAGCAGACTCTTAATTTCAATGCAGGTCATGATCTCGAGGTTCGTGAGTTCAATCCCTGCATCCCGTTGTGCACTGATAGTGCAGAGACTGCTTGGGATTCTCTCTCTCCGTTTCTCTGCTCCTTCCCCCTCAAAATAAATCAATTAATTAAAAAAAGAAAAAGAAATGAAAAATTGGGGGGCCTCAGCCTGGACTTGGACCATGGCATTTGGACCGTGGGCCCAGCAATGGACAAGCAGGTCATCTCCAAAGTGCAAAGCACCGCAGCTGTTGTATGTAGAGCTCAGTTCTGAGCATGTCACCTCTTTGTTCAACACTCTTTGCTGGCTTCCTTGCCCACAGCCATGTAGGTGTGTATTCGCACATCCATGTACTCAAGGCCTTCTACAACAGGGCACCAGCTTGCGTCCCTCTCCAGACAGGCACGTTCCACGCGGGAGTCCAAGGACCACTTGCTCTTCCCTCTGTCCATCTGCCATCTCTCTCTGGTAATGATGGGTCCTCTGCTAGCAATGCCTCGTCTCCTCCCTCTTTGTAGAAACCTTCCTCATTTTTTTTTTTGCAAGTTTTTAACTTAAATTCCAGTTAACATACAGTGTAATATTAGTTTCAGGTGTTGAATTTAGTGACTCATCACTTAACATGTGCTGCCCAGTGCTCATCACTACGGTGCCCTCCTTAATACCCATCCCCCTTTAAGCCACCCCACCCCACCCGCCTCCCCTAAAAATATTATCTTCCACCTTCTTGTCACGGAAGATAAGATGTTAGGTAGATAAAATTCCCTCTTCTCAGTATAGCCTCAATTAAATCTTGATTCCATGCCAAGTTCATCTAGCTTAGCGCATGCCTCCACCTCCTTGGGTGACGGCCGTGTTTATAAGTGTGTGTCTCCCATCCCAAACAGAGTATAAGAGCCTGGGAACTCTAACCTGTCTTTTACTTTCTCTGTGTCCTTCCAGGCAAAGCACAGGGCCTGGGACATAGCACACGTTGAGTAAGAGTGGCCGATTTAACTATGAAGCAAAGTGTTTGCCTGAGCTTTGAAACTTGTACTGTGAAAGCAGTACTAAGGATGGGTCTTTCCATTCCAATGTGGTTTTCTCACATTATTGTGGAGAATATTAGACTGCGGTCAGGAGACATGAGCCAGACCAGGCTTCTTGGTGACTTCTTCTAAGACCTTGGATATGGCATTTAACGGCGTAGCTTCCATTTTTTCATCTATGGAAAGTAGCACTGAGAATATCTATGGGCAGAGTTGTAGCGAGCACCAAATGCAACAGCACATGTTATCAAAATAAGATATTACATGGACTCCTTACATTTAAAGCAAGAGGGCAACCCATTTTCTGGTTGCACATAGAGCTATAAAGTACATTTTTAAAAATGACATTTAAATAGAAAAGTTCATTTTTAGATTATCCCAGGTGTCTTTCTTCCAAGATCAACCTAAGACTTTTTTAGGGAAATTGAATTCTTATTGTCTGAAATTTGAAGCAAGAAAATCCAATAGTGCCATTTGCCCATTCTTACTTGTTGATGAGAAATCAGCATTACCGGCTACCTTTCAGACTTTGAAGGGAACTTTCAAGCTTTATCTTGATTTGACGGTTGAAAAAAAAAAGTCAACCAAAGGCACATTTTCTAAGCCCTTGTCCAGCCCTACACATTAGAAAAGTGGGAGCTCCTGTTCTATCAAAACTAATTAAACCTTAAATGTATAACCAACTCTCAATTACCAAGGTTAATGGGACTACATGCATACATAATTATATGCTACATTTATACAGTGCTTTTAACTTCTTCAAAGCACATTTCACTGTATTGCATGTATAAAATAGGTGGATTTTTAAAAAATCCACAAATAAGGTAAAAAAGAAATCTCGGAATTAGAAATTTCAAATTTCTAGCTTTCCAAAGCTATTAGAACTAGTGAAATTGTGTAACAGGGCTTTCATTGCCCTACTCTCTCCTTGGCCTGTCTTAACTAAAAGTGAGAAATGACTGAAAAATCTGGAGGAATCTCTAGAGGAAAGGAAGCCAAAGAGGAGAGGAAGCCAAGGACCCAGGACATTTACAAACTAAATCATTAGCTCTAGGGTCATTAAGAATAATTGACCATATGTGTGACTATATCCAGAAAGTCCAGAAAGAGATGAAAAGGCAAAGGAAATGATGCACGAGTAGCAGTATTTACCAGGCCCTTCTTACTGTTATTTACTCAACAAGCATTATTAAGCACCTACTGTATGCTGCATGCTTTCAAGAAAGAAGATGGATACAGCAAAGAGCAACCTAGGCAAGACTGCTGTTGTCATGGAGATGACCTTAATGGATGGTGAAGACGGACAATAAAGAGGAGCATAAATACACAGACAAGCTAACTTCAGGTAGCACTACACACTGCAAAGTCCATAAACACAGTAATGTGATGTTGAGTACCTTGGGGAGGCGATGCTATTTTAGACAGGGTAGCCAGGGAAGGTCCCGTGGTATATACCTGAGCTGCAGTCTGGAAGAGGAGCCCACCCCGTGTACGTCTGTCTGCTAACCAGAATGATAGAATGAATGGACTCACCACGTGTGCTAGAGTGAGGGAGTCTGGGCCCGTCCCAGTTCTGTGGTTATTCATTTTGTATCTTTTTGTGGATATTGCTAAAACCTCTCCAGGACCCCTGATTTATTGCCTCTACAATGGGGGGTTGCTAATACTGATTACCTTGACAGGGCTGCTCTGAGGAATAATGGGTAAACAGTTGTGAGGAGCTATATAAATGCTAAATAATGATCACAGTAATAACCTTTTATTAAAGTCAGCACCGAGATGGGCAGCTCACACTCGGATGCCTTGGCAAATGTGGAAATCGATAGGGCTGCTCCCTGCGCACACCAACACTATCCTTTAAAATAGAAAAAATAAATGAGCCGATGATCATGATATTCAAAGTGTTAGTGATCAAATAACTGTCTTGAGAGAAAGCGGGTGTGTGAAGTGTAAAATGGGAGTAGCAAGATAATGGCACATTGCAGCCCAGAGCAGGTCCAGGGAACGAGTGAACGCAACTGGATGCTTGCTGGGCCAGGCGCCGCCTGCTACAGGGCAGGAATGTAGCCTCATCAGGACTAGGCGCTGCCACCACCCAAGGTCCCTGGCAGTCGGAAAGTGGGAGGAGAAAGAGCAGGAACAGCAGCCTCTCTGCCAGCAGCCCCATCTGGCCCTCTTGGCCTTGGCAAGCCTTCCCCTGGGGGAGGACTTGGAAGCCAGCACCAAGGGGCCCTACCTTGGAAGGGCACCAAGGAAGTGAGGTGGGAGGGAAGAGGGGAATGAGCATGGCATTTTTCCCTTTTAGAATGAAATATCCCAATTCTAGGGAAGACTTTGGTTGGCTTCATACCCAATCCTCCTTACACAATTAGAGATATGAACCCATTCCTTAACTCTTCTTCATCTTTCTCCTTCAAATCTCTCTCCGAAATATAACATTAACACCTCAAAAAATGAATTATTGGAGGGTGGGGTTCCTACTATCTCTTTGATATAAATATGCATTTCCCTGAACATTCTTTCCTGTCTCACACCTCACGTGGGATTATCACACTGTGTGACACACACATACAAACACACAGCACAAGTGTGTGTGCACTGCACGTGCACGCGCGCGCGCACACACACACACACACACACACACACACACACACACATCCTTCGTCAGAGCCCTGGCTCAGCTATTGTAGAGTGCCTGTGGGGTGTAGGCCATGTAGCAGAAAAGTTTACATTATTGTTTTCTTCTCTGAAAAGCAGGAAGAGAAGACAATTAAAAAAACACTTATTTTAAGGCTGATACTAAATGCTTTGTTCCATTGGACTGAGCAAGTCACTTTCCCACCATGGGACTGGTAGAATGGAGGAGACGTCCAAGGTGCCACGAGCCCACAGTACATACTTTACTTTTTGAGGCTTATAAAGAAATTACAGAGGTTAAAAAGAACGTGGCAAGAAGATCCTAGTCTTTAGGAAATTATGGTTTAAATTGGGGTGAGACAGGATCAAAACCTTCAAAAAATCTAATTGATTTTGACTAAATGGAGAAATTAAACTTTTTTAACATTTATTTATTTTTGAGAGATGGAGAGAGAGAGTGCAAGTGGAGGAGGGGCAGAGAGAGAGAGAGGGAGACACAGAATCCCAAGGCTCTAGGCACTTAGCTGTCAGCACAGAGCCCAATGTGAGGCTCGAACCCACAAACCATAAAATCATGACTTGAGCCAAAGTCAGATGCTTAACCAACTGAGCCACCCAGGTGCCCCTAAATGGAGAAATTTTAAAATGCTAAGTACCCTGGGACATGATTTTATTATATTATGTAAAGTATTTTGGGTGAGTATGCAACATGGGACCTAGTAAATGCTCAGTACATTTTCTGCAGGTACATAAAGCATTTCCACCTATTAGTGTCTCAGGCTGGTCAATCCTCAACTAATTTATTTAAGTATACCATTTCTTCAAGTACTGTATTTCCCAAAATAGTCAATTAGGGAATGTAGGGACAAATGTCCTCAGAAGAGGTGATCATCCTTATGGTCAAATTAGTCAATGCAAAGTTAGTTCATTAGCAGGACTGTGTGAATGGCTTTTCAACTTTGTTTAGTGTTTTTTAATTTTTTTTAAATGTTTATTTATTTTTGAAGGAGAGAGAGAGAAAGAAAGTGAGGGAGTTTCAGAGAGAGAGGAAGTCACAGAATCTGAAGCACACTTCAGGCTCTGAGCCATCAGCACAGAGCCCAATGTGGGGTTCGAACACATGAACTATGAGATCATGACCTGAGCCAAAGTCAGGTGCTTAACCAACTGAGCAACCCAGGTCCCCTGTTTAGTAAGTGTTTTTAACGTCATATTGATAATGCACTGTCAGGTGGGAGATAAAATCATAAGGAGGTAACTGCTCAGATCCTGTGCTCTCAAATTAAGCTAACCCATAATCAACAAAATCTAGTATCAAACCCCAAGGAATGGTTCCCAATTATTGTCTTGGGTCCTTTATTTCACTTTGCATTTTTTTTTCATGCTTTTGTTTCTTTTATTTTTTTACCTGGTGCTTGGCTTTCTTGACTCATCTTCTCATCCTAACTTGCCTATTTTGGACTGGTGAGTAATTTTGGCTTTCCCACTTTTTACCTTTGGCATTCCTTTGAAAAGGGGCTATGTTTATCTTCTGGCTCTTTCTACTTCCAGCTGCTCAGAAGTTTTGACCCTACACAGGCAAGTTTTGATCCCAGGACCTTTTCCTGACTTTGGCCTATCTAGGTGCATCCATGCTTGGCCTTGACTCCTCTAGATGGGTGTATGCATGAGAGGAAGGATCAAACAAACATCGAGCAAGGAAACAGGAAGAATATCTGGTTCATCTAAACTGTGTAGGGCACCAAGGGCTTGTTGCTAATGCAATGTCTGCCTCCTTATTGCTTTCCTTCTTTCTCGTTCTCCCTTCCTTGCTGCCTTCCTTCATCTCTTTCTTTCTTTTTCCTTCTTTCTTGAGCTATTTATTTATTTATATGTTTTTATTTATTTATATTTTAAAGTAAACTCTATACCCAACATGGGGCTTAAATTTACTACCCTGAGAGCAAGAGATCACATGCTATAGCTACTGAGCTCACCCAGGCACCCTTTCTTTTCCTTTTTTCATTCCCTCCTATCTCTGACTCTGTTTTAATTTTTATTGTGTCTACCTTCAAACTAGTCTGTGGTCTTCTTCTACTGTTCCTTCGTAAGACTTCAGTGGGAATGAGAGTGATATCCATTACCAAAAATAAATTTGTAGCCAGGAGAATTTGCTGAATCTCCACTGTCTTTAGAGCACTTATCAAATGTCATTTAACCATATTTTTGGCAAACTTCTCTTGCTTTCAGTAGATAGGGAGTCAGTAGATAGGTAAATCAATAAATATCTGTCAAGTGAATGAATGAGTATGCACTAGTTGTATAATATTATATCAGTTACTTTAAATAATACAAAGTATAAAACCTCATCTTTGGCTCAAGAAGGGTATCTTCTTACACCCATGTAAAAAAGACTGTTTTGAAATATCACAAAGGGTCAGACCAAGTTCACTATTTCTTCTTGGAAACAAGAAGTCATCTCTTAATATGCAACCGGCTTCATTTGGGCAAAAGGAAATGAGAGCAAAGCACTGGTTAGAGCAGAAACAGACACCTATGAGCTGTAGAAGATGAACATCTTATTACTGTCCATGGTTTTCTATGGACCATATTTATAAACAACAGAATGCACGAAACACAAATGAATAGCATGAAGTGAGCACCTGTAGGACTAGGACAACTTTGATATCACCCCGGAGGCCTCCACTCTCCCATCTGATATCATCATCTTTTCTTTACTTTTCTTTGTAATTTTATCCCCTTTATAAGCTCCCCTAAAAATTTCCTTTATCCAGTTTTGAAGTCAAAATAAAATAAAAAAGAAAGACAGCATGTGCATGCACATTCAACATTGGATGTGAAAAAGAAAACTAGTTTGTTTTAATAAAATATTTTGCAGTGTACAATTTCTGCTGGTGATGAAGACATTTACTTAGTGCACTTTTATGTTTGCTGACCACCAGTCACTCTACTCTTTCATATTTCAGAGATATTCTTCCCAAAGCTGCCTTTGGTCTCATGCAAATGCTTTCCTGGACTCAATGGGACTTTAAAGGATACTGAGCTCATCATAGAATGGCTGTTACTATTCCATGATCATCACTGTACTTATTCCTAATTTGTACTTTGCCTCAAAAGTCTCTTCCCCTCCTCCCTAAAGTCTGTACTTTCCAAATGGTATCTACAGGAGCACCTGGGTGGCTCAGTCAGTTGGGTGTCTGACTTTGGCTCAGGTCATGATCTCACAGTTTCTGAGTTCGAGCCCTGCTTCGGGCTCTGTGCTGACAGCTCAGAGCCTGGAGCCTGCTTCGGTTACTCTGTCTCTCTCACTCTCTGCCCCTCTCCTGTTCATACTCTGTGTCTCTCAAAAATAAATATATGTTTAAAAAAAATTTAAAAATGGTATCTACAGCTTTAACTATACCCGATAATAACCTCTCACCACAAAATGTGTTTGATCATTTTGATCACTACACCCATCATTATCTTCAAATACACTATTTTAAGAAATCCCATTTATATCAGTTTCCCAAAGAGTTATAATATTAGCAGTGGTGTTTTTTGAAAATCTGTTTCTGTAATTGCTATTTGTAATTCTTGCAAATCAAATGATTGGATACCAGTTGAATTATCTACCAAACTAGGATGAAGTGGTTCTTTAATCTACTGTGTACTGAACAAATCCACAGAATAAAAACTGAAATGGAACTTGGCCAACTGGTTCTCCAGAGAGAATCAAATCAGATGCTGTCATGTTAACAAAGGACTTTGGGTCTAGAATAATCCAGCTAGTCAGTCTTCTTCCCAATCAATCAGCTAATGTCCTTTTGCATGAAGGGGTCTCCATGAGTCCTGGTGAGATAGGATTTGGGGAGGCAAAGAGCAGCAGGGAAAGCTCCTAGGGATGGGATCAGCTGTAGAAAAGGACAGAAGGCAAAAGTGAGAAGGCTGTATTTGCGGGAAGCAGTCTGGACCCCAAGTGTGATAATTATAAGCTTAGGACATTGCCACTGCTTTGTGAAACATAATGGTTTCATTATTTATTAATTTTCTCTGATTCAGATTTCATATTTTTTATGAGGATGTATGTAGTGAGATCTAGTCTCATGTTTCTGTGTGTTTGGATACAGTGACTAGAGTGCTCGGGCTGAATGGATAGTTTCAGGAGAAATAAAATTGGTGAGGGAGGTTGGGTCAGATTATGAAAATCCTTAAAATGCTTATATTGGACTTTATCCATAGATGTCATTTAGTGTTTTTCATTTGTTCGTTTTTTTTTGCTTGCTTGGTTGGTTGGTTTTGAACTGGGAGCACCATGAGGAAAACCTAAGGGGATGAAGACTGTAGGCAGTGAGAATAGGTTAGATAATAACAGCAGTAATTCAAGCACTAAGAAATAAGGTTGGATAAAGCCGGTGATGGTGGTGATGGATCAGAAAGGAAGGGGTAGAACATTTAGGGGAGAATTTGGCTTCTTTGTCTTTTCTTTTTTTAAATTTTTATTTATTTATTTATTTTAACATTTATTTTTGAGAGACAGAGACAAAGCATGAGCAAGGGAGGGGCAGAGAGAGAGGGAGATACAGAATCTGAAGCAGGCTCCAGGCTCTGAGCTGTCAGCACAGAGCCCGATGTGAGGTTGAACCCAGAACCATGAGATCATGACCTGAGCCAAAGTCAGGTGCTTAACTGACTGAGCCACCCAGATGCCCTGGCTTCTTTGTTTTTTCAAGCCACTTGGGCTTAATACTGTTCAGTCTTCTTGATTTATTTTCCTTACCATTTATATTTTCCTTCTTCCCTTGATAATCTACTTTTTCTTTATCATTTTTTTACTCTCTTCTTTCCTTTGCCTGGATTAGTTTTTTTTCCCCTTTTACCTTCTGAAACAGATAATAACTGAGTCAGCCAGCAGATATCAAATGGGAGATATGGGTAGACATGAACCATAAGATTTACTAACTAATTAGAATATGCTGCTGCTTAAAAATTTTTTTTGATACATTTTATCTTCAGTTAGAAAGAAGGACAAAAGACAAGAAAAGTGATAAAGAGAAAAGAGTAGAATGGAAAAAGAAAGAGGAATACTTATATTCAAGAAGTGCTGTTTTCAGAGAAAGAGAAAGAGCCAAAGAGCGAAAATACAACAAAATCACTTCTGTTATTGTAATTTTATTATACATTCCCCCTTCTAAGTCGGTTGATAAAGTAGAGATACCAGGAGGCAGAAGAAAAAGGGGTGATGGGCAGTCTTCTTCCATTCCTTTAGGTCATGCTCTTCTTCCTATCACAAGGTGGAGTCTAAATCCCTACCTCCAGGCCTTAGTGACTGGCTCAACCAATAGGATGCTCTGGGAGTGACTTTTTGGGACTTCTGAGGCTAGGTTGTAAGACGCCAGGCCCTTCTGAAACATTTGCCTGTGGGAACCCAGTCACCACTTTGAGAGAAGACCAAGGCATCTGGAGATGCTCCAGTTACCAGCCCCAATAAGGTGATAGCCAGCATCCCTTGCCAGTCATATGAATGACCCATCTTGACGTCCAGCCCAACTGAGCAACAGAGAATTGCAGTGTCAGCTGACATCTGACATTACTTCCTAGGAGACCCTAAGTAAGAACTTCTCAGTCAATCCCTGTCAATCCACAGAATAACAAGAGACAGGATTAAATAACTTTTAAGACACTACACTTTGGTGTGATTTGTTATGTAGCACTAGGTAATTCTTTCATCCTTATAGGAGATGCAAAGAATGCTTTATCAAATATTTGAAAGATTCATAAGGCCACACAGAATGCATTTATATTTTTCAGGTATTTTTTTCTTCTAAAATCTCATTAGCCTTGAAATTGGAATCTAAATAGAACTTGGTCAGAAATCATAGGAAATATCGAAGTAAGCGTTTTAAACACTATCACATTTTGAGTTCTAATTCAGGAGAAAGTGATGGAGATGTGGCAATAATTACTGTGATATGTAATCAGAAGATGGAGTTTAAGTCCTAGTTCTGTCAAATATCACTGTGTGATCAAGGGCAAGTTATCTAATGTCTCTGATTACTAGTTTCCAATGCTATACTGTATTTGAAAGTATTTAGTAATGCCTAGCAACACATATTCCATAAATGTCTCTTTCTTTCCATTGCTCTGAAAGTCCTATGCTCGTAAGTACAACCGTGTTGAAACTTAACGTTATCATACTGCTTCCTAAAACTGAATGTTTTTAGTTGTCAAATATTTCCCTTGATCAGTATTTCCCAAACTTCTATAGTGTGGCCTTGACTAGTGTGATCTACTCTACTTCTCTATGGAATAACTTGTTCAGTAGATTGAGGGATTCCTTCTGTTGCTAGATTCTCACAAAAGTACTTCTGTGACTGCCTTCTTTGTGTTTCAAGGACATGACCCTGTTTCACATCTTGAATGAGGTTCTCTACCCTTGTAAAAATGTTAATAAGTTAAGTGCATATCAAATCAGAATTTTAATTCAGTTCATCATATGTTTATGTATTTAAATTTAAGAATCAAATTGATATAATTGGTAACATTACCCATTTGCTTTGATTTGAGATGCCAAGTGATTGAAAAATTTTTTTTAATTTGGAAGTGAATTACCTTGCTTATTTGGATTTATCATTTTTGCATAATTAGGATGAACTAATTTAATTTGCAGTTATCCTTTTAAATGACTTAAATGATGTCTGCTGAGACACTCACGGCCACATGATTAGTAGAGTCATCCTGGTATGACTCTGTCTCTTGGGTTGGAAAGGACAAGTGGAACTTGTGAAGCCTGAGAATGAAGTCGCAAGCTTGATCTTTTCTCCATTAATTTTTTATTTTTCTTCCTGCTTGGTTCTCCTCACTCACTCCATGCGGCTTTGTGTTTTCCAGCGGGACCACACATTGCCATTTGGTGATGGCCTTCCATTTCGAACACTGTTCTGAGTCCATGTCATTTTTACTTGATGTTCCACTCACATCTCAACTCTGCAAAGGGCAGGCTGGTTACTCCTCTGGTGAGTTATGGTAAGAATCCCCAAGACAATGCTTTTTATGAGACTGAAATTCTTCCAGCAACTACTGCTTTTTGATGATACATTTTAATAAGCCTTTAAAAAATCTGGATACCGGACTACTGGCTAGAGTAGGAGGAACATATAATTCTAGAAAAGTGTTTGCAGTCTACTTTCTCTCCCATCAAAATAGCTGCCCATTCAACCCATTAGTGGAATCTGCCATATTGTGTTGCTTAACTTTTTCCATCTTCATATGGTTTTTAATTTCTTTTGCATAGAAAGCAGTGGCCTAAATAAATCTTTTACTCTTTAAAAAGCTTTCATTTTGACATTACTACTGCTGAAAATCAAGCAGACTTCATCATTGCACCCCACCCCTTAAATCTCCCATCAACCTTGATAACCAGGTTTTAAAACATACACTCAAAAGCTGGTCAACAGAGGTGGACTCAAGCTTTACCTGGGACTTCCCTCCCCTATAGCCATTTTCAAGAAATAGGAGCTTTATCTTATCCTTTTCTAGGAGGTTTCAGACCAATTAATAAAACAAAGTAGATAAATTGTCACCAACATTAGAATCTCTTTCAGAACTATCTTCTACAGCTCAAAAGGTGGCATAAGGCAGACCCCTACTTGAGAAGAAGGGCCTTGTTATGTAAGTTGTCTTGAAGACCCTGAGATTGTGAGGGTAGTGCTGTGGGAGGATATGAAACACAGTCTTGGCTACCCCACTATGTATGTTAAATGGAGAAGTGAGATGGTCTGCCAGAGCACTGGAATTGATTTGACCCTGTAGCCCTCCCTATTATTTAAGTCTTATAATCGCAGAATATAGGAAAGGAAGAAACTATGTGTTCATTCTGTCTCATTTTACAAACTAGGAAATTGAAGCTCAGAGGCATGAGATCGGTAAGCTCATCCAGTTATTTAGTTGGTTTCTTGGAGAAGGGTAGTTTCAGAAAAGATGCAGAAAAGTAGAAGTATTTGAGAACTATATAGGAACTGTAATATCAGCGCTGACTGACTGTTTGGTGATGCACTGAAAGACTGAGTACTGACGGAGAAGGACGATTCCAAGGTGGCGCAGTCTTCGCTTTGGCACCCATGCCAACGGTGGGCATTCATTTTGAAGGAGGACATAGGGGAAATGTATCTGTGGAGAAAGATTGTGAATTCAGTCTGGGAGTTTGAAGTGACTTTTTAAAATCCAAGACAATGTATTATAGTTAAATATACACAGAAAACACATCATGAGACGATTGAGTTAGGAAAGTTTAAAAGAGTGTTTCTGAGAGGAAGTTAGCATCATCCATAGCTAGTGTGAGACCAAAGAAGACAAAGATGGAAAGATGTCCGTCAGGTTTAGCTGAAAGGCAATTATCGGTAACCTTTGGCAAGTGTGGTTCAGTGGGGAGGTTCACTGGGGAGTGAGTGGGAGGTGAGGAAGTAGAAAAACAAATCAAGCAACTATAAAGAAGTTTAGGACAGTGGAGGGGAGGGAAGTCAGGCAGGCCCTTCAGGGGAAGATGGAGGGGGAGCGTTAATCTGTTATGGGAGAGAGTTGGACATGGCTCGGTACCCGTGGTAAGAGGCCAGTTTTTCCACTGAAGTGATTGTTCTCTTCTCTGGCTCCTGCCTTCTGTCTAAAGGTCTGTGTAGTTCCTGGAAATCTGAGTAGATCTTTTAGGAGCATCAGAATGATCTCTTGCTAATCCATTATCAACTAACTTTGAACAACCAGCTTTGGTTACCGACTCATATGCCTGTGTTCCTCTCTGACTACTTTCCAGATGCTCACACTCACATTAGGCAAAAACATTTCTCAGATTTGTTAATCGGGGTAAAGAGAGCAGAACTAATCTTCCCACATCTCAAATTGGCCTGTATATGAGTTCAAACTGAGAAATTAACATTTTAGAGCAATTTTTAGATTTGAAGAAATCATGTTTTATGATGAATATTAATAAGAGTTACTGATGCTCTTTGCATTTACTTCACTATTTTTTTTATTGATTGCCTACTATACAGCAGGTCTTTGGCATGGAACACTTAAATATGACCTGAATATCTTGATTTTTAAATATCTTATGCTTTGAAGAGAAATTCCTAGGGTTTATGATGATTTTCTACTACATTTTTGGCACAGTGTTATCTGCTATGTCAAAACGGTGTTCTTTAAGGTACAGCTGAAAGTCTTTTTGACACCCTGCATCCAGTTCCCCTTCAATTGCTAAAACAGGCCTGCTGTGTGACTCGCAGTGGGAAAAAGGACCCTGCTTCTCACCGTGGAAGTTGAGGAGGCCGGCTAGCTTCCCCAGGTGTCACCGGCAGCTGAGGCGTAGATGACAGACCCAGCCAGCCAATGGGCCCTCTCACCAGGGGTGTTATACATCTGGAGGGAGTGTTATTAAACCTCAGGGACACCGAGAATCACTCTTGCTGATGGCGGCAGAGCTGAGCATCCAGAGCAGTGGGGCGTGTGGCATCGGTCTAACCAGGCTGCTCAGGGGAACTGGTCCTGGCTGTGTCCTCAGCTGCCTGGCCTTCCTTGCTTGGTTCCCACCTCTGCTCTGAGCCTGCTTCCTGTTGATTCATTGAGCTCCCTGAGACCCGCCTAAGAAATTTCTCTTCTGCTTAGGTTAGCCGGAGGTGGTTTCTGCCGTTTGCCATCAAGAACCCTGACTGACTCAGAGGGTCACAATGGAATAATTAAGCAATGAACCAAAACATTTATATTCAGTTTACATTTGCGACTGTAGGCATTGTGCTAAATGCCTTAAATAAATGATGTCATCAAATCCTTAAAGCATCAGGGTGAGGCAGGCATGTGGGTCTGTTCTCTCAAGTATCATCTTAAGGGCCTCTTCTTTCATGAGGCTTTCCTGACCTCTTCTCCCTCTTGCAAGTAGACTTGATTCTCCCTTTCAGTCCATTGTATGTCCCATAAAGAGGAGAGAATGTGTATGTATACTTATATGTATTTTTGGTACAATGTATACATCTACAGATACACATTTTCTCCTCTTTATATATATATATATATATATATATTACCTATATGAAGTATATTGATAATATTTCCATATATAATATAGTATATGATATATTTACTTTATTTCCTTACCACTTATTAAGCTCTTAGATGCTGGGCTTAGCTGTTAGAAGCTTGCATTATTCCATGCAGTTCCCACCAGAACTCTAGGAGTTTGATTTATTTATCCATTTTACAAAAGAGGAAATGGGAACAAGAGAGGTTAAATAATTTTCAAAACTCTACCCTTTTCAAGAGCTACAGAGTTGAGATTTGAACATGCTCCACATTGTTTGTTTTGAATTCTAACACTTCTAATCTTTAAAAAAATTTTTTTTTAAACATTTATTTACTTTTGAGAGACAGAGAGAGACAAAGCATGAGCAGGGAAGGGGCAGAGAGAAAGAGGGAGACACAGAATCTGAAGCAGGCTCCAGGCTCTGAGCTGTCAGTATAGAGCCCAATGCAGAGTTCAAACCCATGACCATGAGATCATGACCTGAGCCAAAGTCAGACACTTAATAGACTGAGCCACCCAGGCGCCCCTCAAAGACCTCTGCTCTTAAAATCCTGCAAATGGTCTTCACATTCTTACTGAGCTCATATGGATGATGCTTCCTTCTTGCCCTGACTGAGGCAGAGTCTGCATTATTTATTTTGTCCTCACTTACCCAGGAGGGAAGGCAAATCTCTGTTCTGTAGGATACTTCACCCAGTCCTCTGTCCATGACAGACATCACGAGTCAGTGATGATGCTCTGTCCCATGAGCTTTCTTCACAATCTCCTTCTCCCTGTTCTGCAGGAAGTCACTCCCACTTGGTTAGAGATGAATCTTATTAGCTATTCCTGCCCTAGAACAATGCCTCTCACATAAATATGCTTAGTAAATTATTGTTAGAGTATTGCTATTTTCTTTATTTTACAGATGAAGACAGAATAATTAGAGCATTAAATAATAAGCCATTCACCTGGGGCTATTTGTGTCCACTTCCTTGGGTTTTTGTGCGGATTAATTGAGTTAATACACATAAAACTCTTCAAGTCATGTCTTGGCACAAAGTAAATGAGGTATTAGGACTACTACTCAGGGTAATCAGAAGAGCTAAATCCTAGAGATAGAAAAACTCTTGGTTGCCAGGGGCTGGGGGAGGAGAATTGGGGTGTGACTGCTTAGTGGGAACAAGATTTCCTTTCGGGATGATAAAAATGTTGGGAACTAGATAGAGGTGGTGGTTGGACCACATTGTGGTCCTGTGGTCTAAATGCCACTGAATAGTACACCTCACAATGGTTAATTTTATGACCTATGAACTTACCTCCCCCCAAAAAATAAGTCACAGAGATTGTAATGGATGCTCCCCTGACCATTGTCCTTGCCCTGGTAATATAGCCAGAATGTGGACCCAAGTCTTTAGTTCCCTAAATAATGCATTCTTTCCACTCCGGTATGTTGCTTTAGAAATCAGGGAAAGTTTATGGTCACCGGTGGGTAGTTGTGATCTGCGTGCTGATAACTGCAGCTGGAGGAGGAATGTTCCCACCTCAGGCAGGAAAACAAATAAAATTTTAAAGTCTTTTATAGTTTACCAAGCAGTTTTAGAGAACAATGGCTTGCAAATAATAGGAACTTACTGTACCTGAGTAACCCGTGTAATGTGTTTAGTGAACATGACTCAAGGAGAGGGGTGGGCCGGAAGGGGACTCTTGAAAGTTCACAGTCAGAAACTTCTCTTCCTACACTTGGGGTCTGTCTTCACTGACTGCAAAGAAAACTGAAAGACTTTGGACTTGTGTCTATTAAAAGCAAAGTGACATCATTGTCCTCCCTGGTCTGTGAGCAGCTCCACTGAGCTTGCTGTAGCATTAATGGGGCTGGTGATGGCTGCTGAGTCTAGTGTAAATAGACCTTAGAGTACAGTCATGACTTTGCCATTAAGCTTGAAGCGACTGGAAGGGTCCTCGTGAAAACAAATAAAATCTCAGATCTTCCATTGCTAATCTCTTTGCCGTTTGCTTTATAATTGCGTAAATGTGCTGTAGCAACAACCCATTTTGTACACACAGACACCTCATTGCTCCTTAATAAACAGGAAAATATAATAAACAGTGCCTCTTATTTAAACACAATTTGACGTACAAAGGTTGGCTAAAAATTAAGTAGCAAATGCTAGTTTTAATTTATTACGTGTTGCTCTTGTATTTGTTTGAAAGGGATTTTGAGGGACCCCTGGGTGGTTTGGTCTGCTGAGCATCCAACTCTTGGTTTCACCTTACGTCATTATCTCACATGGTTCTTGAGTTTGAGCCCCACATTGGGCTCCAGGCTGATAGTGCAGAGCCTGCTTGCGATTGTCTCTCTTTCCCTCTCTCTCTAACCCTCCCTCACTCAAGCTTGTGTTCTCTTTCTCTTTCTCAAAAATAAGTTAATAAACTTTATAAAAAAATAAAGGGATTTGGAGATGTTCTTGATCTGATTTTTGGATCAAGTGGGAAGCCAATGTCCAAGTGGAAAGCCCAGATGTCTGTCATCTATCTCTTTGTAGCCTACCCATGGAGCAGAGGGGAGGGTGTGGGGGTTACTTTTATTGTGTATAAAACCTTAAAGGTGTCTTGAAAAACTTTTCAGATATTTTTCTCTTTCTTTTCAGCATAAATTACAAATCTCCACCATCTGCCACTGGAGATAGAGAGATAACATTCTAATGGGGAGATGGTCAACAAAAGAGCTATTTGTAGCATAGGTGATAAGGACCATTCTAAAGCTTGGGTATGAAGTATAGGTGAGCAGAGGAGAAAGGATATTTAATTCTGTTGGCCAGACTGGGAGTGGGGTGTGGTATGGGGTGAGATTAGTCTGGGGCTGGGAGAAGAGATGGCATTTAAACTGGACCTTGATGGGGCACCTCAGTGGCTCAGTCAGTTGAACAGCCACTTTCAGCTCAGGTCATGATCTCACGGTTCATGGGTTGGAGCCCTGCGTCAGGCTCAGAGCCTGGAGCCCGCTTCAGATTCTGTGTCTCCCTCTCTCTCTGACCCTCCCCTGCTCATGCTGTCTTTCTCTGTCTCTCAAAAATAAATGAAAAGCATAAATTTTTTTTAAATCTGAAAAAAAAAGTTAAAAAATATAAACTGGACCTTGATTACCTTGGATGCAAAGGGTGTGTGTGTGTGTGTGTGTGTGTGTGTGTGTGTGTGTGTGTTGGGGACAGAAAAGAAGGTTTTCCAGAGCAATGGAAGAACACAGAGCTTTTTTTTGGTTTGTGTTTAGAAAGAGAAAGAAATCTGCATGGTTGGAATGTGGGAACCAACTAGAGAGTTGGGTCTGGGGAGAGAGTTAGTTGAACAAATCTCACTTCCCTATTTCATCAGTGAGAAAAAACAAAGATGTGAAAAGTTTAGTTGGCCCACTTTATTTTTTTTCCATAATATTTTATTGTCAAATTGGTTTCCATACAACACCCAGTGCTCTTCCCCACAAGTGCCCTCCTCCATCACCACCACCTCTTTCCCCCACTCCCCCTTCCCCTTCAACTCTCAGTTCATTTTCGGCATTCAATAGTCTCTCAAGTTTTGCATCCCTCTCTCTCGCCAACTCTCTCTCCCTCCTCCGCTCCCCCTGGTTCTCCATTAGGTTTCTCCTGTTTTCCTGTTAGACCTATGAGTGCAAACATATGGTTTCTGTCCTTCTCTGCCTGGCTTATTTTGCTCAGCATGACACCCTCAAGGTCCATCCACTTTCCTACAAATTAGTTGGCCCACTTTAAACTAACCAACAGGCACCTGGTTGGCTTAGCCGGTTAAGCGTCTGACTTTGGCTCAGGTCATGATCTTCCTGCTCGTGGGTTTGAGCCCCACATCGGGCCCTATGCTGACAGCTCAGAGCCTGGAGCCTTCTTTGGATTCTGTGTCTTCCTCTCCCTCTCTCACTGCTCCTCCCCTGCTTTGCTCTGTCTTTCTTAAAAATAAACATTAAAAAAATTTTTTAAATAAATTCACCAAGATAAGAAGGCAGAGAATCATGGCAAAAGGATGCAAAGGGGCGAAAGGCGGAGAAGGACAAAGCTTTCTGTTTTCCTAGGAGTACAGATGATCATCATGATTTTAGGTGGCAGATGTCAGAAAACATACCACTGAGGGCCTGTCTTAGCAAAGACGCTAACAGAGATGGTGCTTTAATAATCTGTGCAGACACGTCAGTGTGGGTAAAGTGGCTCAGAGTGCAGGGCCTCCATTTATAATTTCCCGTAGCATCGCTGTTTTTTTCAGTGCTCATTTTCAGCATTAT
Source organism: Suricata suricatta (assembly GCF_006229205.1). Lineage (NCBI taxonomy): Eukaryota > Metazoa > Chordata > Mammalia > Carnivora > Herpestidae > Suricata > Suricata suricatta. The sequence continues at coordinate 68,849,304 of NC_043712.1, read as the reverse complement.
GATTTCCAAATTTCAGATGGTGATTAATTTTTATCATATGATTATCTATATTCATTTTAGATGAATAACATTTGTGTTTAAATACATTTTCTGTACTCTTAAGGCCAATTTCATTGGCCTGAGGTTAATTTTTTCTCCTTGAGGAATAGAATTTCATTTTTGCCAAGAGACTCAATGGGGAAATTCTACTTTATCACCAGTTTGAAGTAATTTGAGTATTCCGTGTATCAGTTACAATTACATTTGCCAGAATTACACGATGGAAATATAGTACATGTGCTACGTATTTGCCCTTTGCCAATCTCAGCGAGGTTGTCACCTATCTGGGTGAAAGGGGCATCCTTGCCTGCTGAGGTCCAGGGCACCAGCTCACTCCATCCCTTTCTGGGCTCAGGCAGTCACCCCTCCCTCTCTCCCTGCAGGCCTGGGGCGTTCCCTATTGTTGGGGCTCCAGCCTTCTTTGGTCAGTTGCTACTGCAATCACCCTGCCTGTATCTGCATCTTTGTTAATCCCTCAAATGCTCTGACAACATTGTTTCCTGCAGGACCCCAGTGATGGGTTATTTAGATATGTTTGCAGAAAACAAAGTGTTGTGAAAACACTTCTAGGATGCTTTTCATTCATAATGTAAGTTTATTAAGTAGACTGCATTCAGTGGGGGTACAATTAGGGACAGCTTTTTTCTTAAGATTGTAATGTAAAACATTTTAAAAAGGTACCGATAACTAATGCTGTTCTTTAGAGGTTTTTCTTCCTCGCCTCTTGAAAGCACCTCAGGCAGAGGCATTTGGCTGTTATTGAAGAGTTATATTTTTCGGTATTAGAAAGCCTAGTTTGACCTAAAAGAAACCAACAGACAGAAACCCAGCTTAAAAACTTCCCTCAAGGTCTTTACCCTCGCCTCAGCTCAGCTCTGACGGGAAGGTTAGGGTTCGGCAAGAAAGGTAGGCGATATCTGCTTTTCCGCTCTCCTTGGTCCCCTGTCCCTTCAGACTCCAAACTGGATTTTTGCAAATATCCAACTTGGGAGTAAGACACCAATCTCGTCTCTGGCCGCTGCTGGCTTCTCAGTGATTCACTTGAAAAGCCTTCCAGTGGCTCCAGGTGGGTGAGAACATCCCTCTCATCTCTGCATGTAAATTTACCTTTGAGGGGTTCACCTTTGTGAGAGGTCTAATCTCACATCTTGTTATGTTTACATATATTAAAAAACTTAGTGAGAAAATAGAGGGAGAGAAGAAAACAAGAAGCAAGACTCTTAACATAGATGTCCAAAATTCTTGAAAATGATTTGACTTGTATTAGTAGACTCTAACATTACTTTGGATGCTGAAGTTTATATATATATATATGGTTTATTTATGTATTTTGAGAGAGAGAGAGAGAGAGGTAGACTGTGTACACCAGCTGGGGAGGGACACAGAGAGAGAATCCCAAGCAGGTTCTGCACCAGCAGTGCACAGTGCAGAGCCCATATGGGGCTAGAACTCATGATCTGCAAGAGCCAGAGGCTTAAGTGACTGGGCCACCCAGGTGCCCCTAAAGCATGATATTCTATTTGGAAGGAGTTCAATGTAGTGAAATTAGTGATAACTTTAAAAAAATAGGCATGTAGGAACACTGTACTAAGTTGCTAAAAAATTCTTTTTTTAGGGATGCCTGGGTGCTCAGTTGGTTACGCCTCTGACTCTTGGTTTGGACTCAGGTCATGATCTGGCAGCTTTGTGGGCTCCAGCCCCGCATCAAGCTCTGTGTTGACAGCTCAGAGCCTGGAACCTGCTTGAGATTCTCTGTCTCCCTCTCTCTCTGCCCCTCCCTGACTTGTGCTGTCTCTGTCTTTCTCAAAATAAATAAACTTTATAAAATTATTTTTTAAAATTGTAGCAATAGTTGATTTTGTTCCTCTGATACCTATTTCATCTTCCTTGAGTGACAGCCATGATGTTGAGTAGACATGAATCCTATCTTCAGATCCAGAGGAAGCTCCTGCTAAGCCAATCAGAATAATCCCATTTCCTTGTCACAGTGAGGATAGGAGTTTAAGCCAGTTGGAGCATAATATTTCCCTAGCACAGAGACTGGATCAGGGTAGTTCAGAGTGAATCTTGGAACTTTTGTATGATGGTTCTAAAAACTGACCTTGGCCTTTGCTCTGTCCTTGGATATGAATACAGAATCTCCTTCAGTGCTACTGGCCTTCATTTTATAAGGCCGGCCCAAGAACAAAACTAACTTTTGAAGGCACACAGAACTGGAAACAAACAAACAAACAAACAAACAAAAAACGCAGAAAAACTGAGCCAGAGCCTGGACTAAACCATGCCTGGACCAAGCAATGAAAAGTTCTATAGATGGTTCAGTTATAGGGAGCCAAATAATTTTTCTCTTATTTATTATACAAATAATCTCTACTGATAACACTTTTGTTGCATTTGAGTTATTTAAACTGAATTAAAACAGTCCTCATTAGAAAACAATGCATTTGTATCTTCTGAATATCGAATACATTGATGGTTTCTGTTATGTGCAAGTTGTAAAGGGTCAAAACTAAAACCTCCACAGCTGAACCTGACTGCCTCATGCACACAGAATAAGGCTGTGGAATTTCAAGGAAAACAAATTTTTTTCTCAAATATTTTAATTTTTTAATGTTTATTTATTTTTGAGTGAGGGAGGGGAAGAGAGAGAGGGTGACACAGAATTGGAAGCAGGCTCCGGGCTTGAGCTGTCAGCATAAAGTCTGATGCGGGGCTCAAACTCACAAACCACAAGATCACGACCTGAGCCAAAGCTGGACACTTAATGGACTGAGCCTCCCAGGCCACCCTTAAATATTTTAATATTGCAGTTGCTTGAAGATAAAGAAAAAATTATAGGTGAACCAGAACTGAAATAATTTGAAAGCATGACAGTTATTTTGAAGTAAACTTCTGACGAGTAAGCAAAATAGAAATCAAACAAAAACAAATAAAAACCAACAGCTGATACCACTTTAAGGTCTACTCTCTGCCAGTGACATTCATACATATCATCACACCAAATTCTTACGACAATCCTTTGAGACTGCTATTCTCCCCTCCCCAACCTCCACCCACTTTTACATTGTGGAGATAGGCTCAGCAAGGAAAAGTAATTTGTTCAAGATCATATAGCTATTTAGTATCAGAGGCAGGATTGGAGTCCAGATTATGCTCTTTGTACAGCCTCCCTGTTTCTTTATAAGGTATGACTAGAAGCTACAGGGCTCTGTAATGCCAGCTAGGGTTGGAACAGCTCAGCTGAAACTATCATACACTGGGCTTCAGATTGATTTAGGAGTCGCTTCGTGTGCCGGAGGTTTGTTATACTGCAGACCCTGAGCTTTAGCCTTTTCGGTATTATTTAATTTACAAACAAGCCTGGCGCTCTTCCTCGGGAATGGCAAACACAAGGGAAGAATTGGATTCGGTATGTTTGCTTCCACATAACCTAACCGAACACGGATGCTTATTCTGATGCACCGCTCCCTTCTCATTTTCCTAAAAAGATTCACGAACCCTCTGCCAACATGGTAAGTGTTAGGGGAAATGTGCTTCTGAATTGTCATTCTAGGACTTGCCTTTTGCAGCTGAAACTTCAC
>NC_043712.1:68838326-68845584 GCF_006229205.1 Suricata suricatta | reverse complement strand
CAGTCTGTTGGTGTATGGGAGCGATCCTCTGGCACACAGTAGGCACTATTCTTCAGGTCTATTTGTTAGACCCTTCTCCAGTTTTTGTAAGGAACCTTCTTGTGCGGCTATTCTGGACCCTGCACCCTGTCTTGTCTTCCTGTGCTCAAGTTGTTAGTTTATCGAGGACCGCAGTTCTTTTTTTTAAGTTTCTTTTTTTAAGAAAGAGACTCTTTTTTTTTAAGTTTATTTATTTTTGAGAGACAGAGAGTGTGAGCAGGGCAGTGGGGGGGCAGGGGTAGAATGAGAGGGAGACATAGAACCCAAATCAGGCTCCAGGCTCTGAGCTGTCAGCACAGAGCCAGATGTGGGGCTAGAACTCATGAATTGTGGGATCATGACCTGAGCTGAAGTCAGAGGTTCAACTGACTGAGCCACCAAGGCGCCCCTGCAGTTCTTATCAGTCCAGCCCTCATGGAGGCCTGGGTAAGTCTTTGATCTTGCTTCCATCATCTAACATTTACTGCTGCATTTGTTCATTCATCATTTTGTTCATGTGTTTGTTTATTAGAGAATTTTTGTCAGGGGTTAATGCCTGTCGGAGAGAAACAAAGAGTCTTAGGTCGTGCTCCCTAGAAGCAGAGATTGAGGTGGGAAGTCTTCTGCAAGCAGTAAACTGAGGGACCACTGGAGAGGTGCAGGGTGGGAAGAAGCAGGGCTGTCGCACCCCTGCTGTCAGTCATTGATTGGCTATGGCCCCCCAGGGGGTGAGGGTGAGTGGAGGCTGTGTAAACCCCCAAGCGCCTCCAGATGCTTCTGTGAGGCAAGGGCATTTCCTCAGGGACACTTGAGGTGTGAACGTTAGTGGCCAGTCCCCAAGACATGTGTCAGGTGTGTGCGCTGTGGGTGGAGGAGCAGTCGCATCTGCCGCAGTGACAGGTGATATTTAGTGTCTGAGCGACTCCACAGAACAGGGACTTGTACAGCGAGGATGGGAATGTAGAGTGATGCATGTGAGGAGCAGGTGACCAAGCCAGGAGTGGCTGGGGGAGGGAGTAAGGAGGGAAGAGGGAGGGGAGATGGGTGGTTGTCCGGGAGTGTTCCCTGAGGCACTGACTCATGCATGGAGTCCTGAAGGTAAGGCGAGTCCTCTTCCTGGCGAAGAGAGAGGAAATTTCAGGTGGAGGCTGTGAGCATGGACATCAGTGAACAGGGCTGCATTGTGACGTTTGTGTGCCCTAGGCGTCTTTGCCTAAGATTTTAAACATTAAAGTATTAAAAAAACTATTTTATGACTGTGTAGATATACATAGACATGTAATCCAGGTTGGATTATATGTGTTTATTTTTTTAGATTTTAAGAGATTGAAACATTTTCTTGGGCCCCTAAGAGTACCTTGGGCCTGTGCCTCCAGTACTTGTGGATGCGTGGGCCATGTTGGTGGAGGTGGGACTGTGTGGGAAGGCAACACTGAGCACTTGAATGTTATTGGATGCGAAGTGTGCAGCCATTTCTGACTTTGCCCCCATGCCTGGCCTTATCCCCTACTACTAAAGCTATGCTCTCTTGAAATGAGGCTGGGGTTGAATAGTACCTCCTACAAATTCATATCTGTATCAGAATGTGATTATTGAGAAATAGGGACTCCGTAGGTATAATTAGTGATATTTAGAGGAACATCCTGGATGTAGGTGAGCCCTTAATCTGAGGGCTGATGTCCTCATAAGAAGAGGTGACACAGACGGAGGAAGGCTATCTGATGATAGAAGCAGAGACCGCAGTCATGTAGTTACAATCAAGGAATGCTTGCCAGCACCCCCAGAAGCTAGGAGAGGGGCACACAACAGATTCTTCCCAGAGCGTTTACAGGGAGCCTGGGCCTGCTTCGCTGTGGGGAGAATGTATAGCTGTGTTCTCTAAGTGCTACCTCCAAATAAGTTCTCAAGAGCAAATACTCACCCCTTCCTGCTAATATACTTGATAAGTATCCTTTATATACATATTCTCAGTGCTAAACTATAATTTTATAATTGAAAGTTTTTGTTAGTGACTGAAAACATTTCATTTCTAGTAGGTTTACTGGATGTGGGGAGTAATTTTAACATTTCCTGAGTGTTTCCTGTGAACTAAGACTGTGCGAAGCACTGTATACACAGCATCTCATGTAATCATCACCACAACCTACCTATGAGGTTGGTGTTATCACCACCTTACTGATAAGAAAAGTGCTTTTAGACAGATTGATTCACCTGCCCTGGATTCAGATGGTTGTTTTCCTAACTGCCAAATGCTCTGCTGGTGAAGTTCAGGCTTTAGTGTGCTAAAAGTCAGCTAGGGGAGTTTGATTTTTTAAAAATGCACATTCTTAGGTCTCATGTCTAGAGAATCAGCAGGTCTAAGTTAGACTAGGGAATCTATATATTTATTCACCCAAATGACTTGAATGCAAGTGGCCCATAGACCACACTTGGAGAAGATGTCAAATATACAGTGTGATTTATTTTGTTATTTGATGTCATTGATGCAATATCATTCCCCCCTCTGGATGCCCGGGTGTTCCAGCACCATTCACTGTGATGAACCATTCTTTCCCCACTACATGTAGTTTCATTTTTGTCATGAATCAAGTGTCCATAATATACATGGGTTCCAAAGATGACCCTCCTATTTTACTTTTTCAATATAATTCTTATCATTGTCCGTTGGAAACATACTTTGAGAAATTCCACTGTGGACATAAGGGCAAGAAATCTCCATGGGTCATTTTGTGACTGGACATTATATCCTTAAAATTCAGAGGTGGCCGTTGATAAAGCAATACCCAGGTTTTCCTGAGATCATCATTTAAATACACCATCTGGGGGCACCTGGGTGGCTTAGTGTCTTAAGCGTCCAACTTCTGCTCAGGTCATGATCTTGTGGTTCGTGAGTTCGAGCTCCACATCGCGCTCTGTGCTAACAGCTCAGAGCCTGGAGCCTGCTTGGGATTCTGGGTCTCCCTCTCCCCCCACGCCCTTGTGCATGTGCTCTCTTTCTCTCTCTCTTTCTCTCGCTCTTACAAAAATAAACATTAAAATAATTTTTTAAAATAATAAAAATTAAAAAATAAGCATGTATACTATTTGGCCTACAGAGTACAGTTTCTGGTATTTGTAGAAATTGGTCTAAAGCTCAGTGACACCCAGGAATTGCTCTTTTTCCTTCCCAACTGTCATTGCTTCCTTATTCAAAACCTCTTTTACCAAATCAGGATACAGCATTTTGGAAAGCAAGTCATCTTTTATTAAGAACATCCTATCTTACATTCAGATATCATTAGGGAAGAAAGATGAAATATAGACAAAGTAGTGTTTACCTCTCAGCTCTGCTTTTGAACAAACCTTTCTGCTCCTTGCAATTTGCTGTTGTCTCAAATGGGGTGCCTATTGTAAATTCAGCTTCACTGAATCCAACTTAAAAATGAGAAAAACAACAGATTATACATATTGCCCACTGGAACAAAAGGCTGTCATTTAAATCTGGTTTGATTTCAGGGTGCCTGGATGGCTCAGTCAGTGGAGCATCTGACTCTTGATCTCAGAGTTGTGAGTTCAAGCCCCATTTGGGTGTAGAGATTCCTTAAAAGTCAAGTAGTTTTTAAAAATATGGCTTGATGCCAACAAATGATTTTGACATACTGCCAAGCAAACTCTTAAAAACATTTATTTTTATAGTATTATATGATGCAGCTTAAAAAGCATTGCAATGAATTGTGGGTGGGGGAAATGGGGCATAGTGATTGAAATTATTTAACTAAAATCATGAAGGAAACTATATAAACTTCAGAGATTCCACTGCCTTGCCTTTCTCAGTGAGTTCTGGGCTGGGAGGCTGTTGCCCTGCTGGAGTGCCAAGAAGGGAAAAAGTTTTCCATTAGACATGGTTCAAGTTTCCATTTATATCTGCAGTCATAGATAGTCCAGCAGTGACCCAGATGGCCACAGGAAGTGTGTAGACTAAAGGAAGGATTGCCACCCAAATGATTACAATCTGGCCACCTCAAGTTCTCAACACTGACACCTCAGTAGCACAGAAAGCTGGATTTTTTTCTCCCCCAGTGTAGGGGTGTGTAAACTCAGGCTAGGCTGCATCATGTAGTTAAGTATCCTGTCTGTCTTCATTCTCTGTCAGTGAAAAACCCAACAGGCAAGTGTTGAAAGCACTAAAGTTGGTCTGCAGTTGGTCACACAGCTCTTGGGGCCTGAACTGGTGGTTTAATTGATAGTCAATGGATTTAAAGCAAATGGATTTGGAGGCCCATGAAATCACCCACAGACACTGTACTAATGGAAGAAGTTTATGGGCTTCCCTCCTTCTGCACAGAGTCTAGTATATCTGTCTTTTCCACATAATTAGCTGATATTTTTCTCCAGGAGCCTGTGAAATTCTCCCAATGATGTATTTACTATACTTGTATTTTCCCTGCACTAGCACAGTTACATTTTATTGTAAAATTGGAAATATGGATAATTATGTTGTTAAATGAAGTTGATATTTCTTGGACAGCCACATGCCGGAAAGGCCAAGGGACAGTGCTGAGGAAAGCATGGTGAGCCTTACTTGAAAGTGGAATAGAAGTTCCCTTTGAAAACATTTCTCAGGCTTCCCTGATAACAAGATTTATCTGAGGTGTTGACTCAATATTCAGATTTTCAGTCTCTTTGTTTGGAGATGCTGATTCAGAGGGGTTGGGATATGTCCCCGGAATGCATGTTTTTATAGCCATGTGATTGTTGTCATTCGTGTAATGAGGGAAACACCTGCCCCAGGAAGTATGACTTTGAAAACATGATTAGAATCATGGGGGGAGGGTGGTCCCTGATTCCCAAATATCCTCCTCCATTCCCATGCAAGGTATTTTTCTCTTTCTTAGGCCTCTTCCAGCCTCTGTTCTGTACCTCCCACCAGCTGCCACGCAATCCCATGAGAGCTGGCTGTCCTTACCTCAGATTCTCCTGTCCCCATCACTGTACTTCAGTCTACAGTCTCCACCCCATTTTAAGTCATTCCTATTACACACATGTCAGTTACAGTGGTACCAAACGATTTGCTTTTCCATGCCTCTACCAACCTCTTCAAATCTTTTGATTTTTTTGTGTTCCATTTTCTGGGATGGTTTCTTAACAGTTTCCCTTGTCCAATAAAGTTATTTTATACTCATGATACTTGTGATTTTGCCATTAATAATCAATACTAGAGCTGCAATGATGCTTTGGACCTTAAGAGTCCTTTTTGAAAATGCATATAAAGGGCATCTGGGTGGCTCAGTCAGTTAAGTATCTGACTCTTGATATCAGCTCAGGTCATGATCTCATGGTTTATGGGTTCAGCCCAGAGTTGAGCTTGGTGAGGACAGTGTGGTCCCTGCTTGGAATTCTCTTTCCCAATCTCAATGGCCCTCCCCTGTCTATCTTTCTCTCTTGAAATAAATAAATTAAAAAATGAAATGTAATTGGGAGTAAAAGACAAATTAATATTTATTGACTGATATCTTTGGAATATTTGGGGTTTTTTATTTTGTTTTTGTTTATAATTTTTTAATGTTTATTTATTTTTGAGAGACAGAGAGAGAGATGAGCAGGGGAGGGTCGGAGAGAGAGGGAGATACAGAATCTGAAGCAGGCTCCAGGCTCTGAGCTAGCTGTCAGCACAGAGCCCGACGCAGGGCTCAAACACACGAACAGCGAGATCATGACCTGAGCCGAAGCCGGCGCTTAACCGACTGAACCACCCAGGTGCCCCGACTTTGGGATATTTTGTTAGGGATTTAACTATAAAGGAGATTTTGTATTAGGGATAGAGCAGGATCATCGGTGATGTGGAACTGAGGGCAGCCAGGTGGCCACTTCCTCAGTTTTGCTTCTCTTGTCACCTCTAGAAATGAAAATCATTTTGTGAATGTGCGATTGTGCTATTAACCAAAGCTGAATCTGGATGTTGGTTTCGCAGTAAAACAAGAGTCCTTCCCTTCCTAATCTCTAGCACACTGTGACGTTTCATGATTTCAGTGAGGAGAAGTGCAGTGGACCTGGGGAGATACAGCTGCTCTGGCATTCCAGCTCAGCTGGTAGCACCGTCTACCCAAAGCCTTTGTGACTCGGTGGCGTCCTCACATCAGCTACTCAGACACAGGTTCTTTTAGTAACGCCAGGATTTCCTCAGAACATCGTGCACCTAATCGTAGGTGCACTTTCTCATCTTCCATCAGATTTTTCAAGACATCTTTATTTGCCCACAGCCCAATGACTTTCTAGTTGCTAGAGGAGACACAAATGAGAAAGAGAACCTTGGCTGAGGCTTTGGGGCAATGGTGGCTTTTCCATAATATTCCACAATGATTTGAAAAATTAAGAACTCTGTCTACGACGGGGGCACATTTCCACTACGCATGTTCAGTGAGACTTTTCTTATTTCCCTCCAGGCTTTTTCCACTGTGCCCTGTGGATTTCTACAACGTTACTTTCATATTTGGAAATTGTTCTTCATTAAATGCATTACGACTATGGCAAGTCTTGAATTAAAAATATTTTTAAATAATAAAGCCATTCTGTTATTAGGTGTAACAACTTTAATTCCTCACACATTCATGAGAGAGACCATAGATCTTATCTGGAGTTTTAATAAATTTTTAAAAATAGCCACCAAGGAATGAGGTTCTGATTACTCAAGCAACTGTTCTGACCAAAGATGGGTTCACCTTTTTTTTTTTAACCTTTTCCTCTGAGAGATGCTCTCCTTGGGTCCTAATTTGCCTAATAAATCTAAGGCAGGGAAGTGTAAATTACAGGCCAACTCTGGTCAGCAGCCTTTCTCTGTAGACAAATTTTTATTGGAACATAGCCATGCCGACCTATTCAAGTACTGTCTGTGGCTGTTTCGACAGCCATAGCATGGAGCAGTTGCAACCGAGAACATGTGGTCTGCAATGCTGAAACCAATTACTATCTTACAGAAAAAGTTTGCTGACCTTGGTCTAAGATAGGTTTCTGTATATTCTTTGACTATCAATTAAGCCAGGAGCTCCCTGGAAGCAGAGACCGAATACAGTTTCTCTTTGTATCTTAAGTGTTCAAGTCTAGAATGAATGAAAGTAACCTAACCCACCTGTGTGGATAATCTTGGTTCCCCCACACCAACCTTAAAGACTGTGGGAAGGAACCACTGAAAACCAGGCCTTGGGTGGCTTTCTGCTAGGACCGTGTGGGCTGATTTTCAGGAAGATCTGTACAATTACTCTGA
>NC_043712.1:68833731-68838226 GCF_006229205.1 Suricata suricatta | reverse complement strand
TGAAAACCAGGCCTTGGGTGGCTTTCTGCTAGGACCGTGTGGGCTGATTTTCAGGAAGATCTGTACAATTACTCTGATGTTGGTCTGCTGCAAAGCGTTGCTTCTGTTCTCGTGTCAGCAGTTCAGGGACGGGAAGACAGGGATGTGGGGGAGCGACCAATGCAACTATTGCCGCCCCAGGGGAATTTTCATACCTACTGATCTGGCAGAGGTATTTTACGAGGGTGTCCCAGCGGCTGGGTGCTGGGCAGCAGTGGTCAAGGAATGGCTGCACTGGCATCCGGGTTGTTTGTATCCCACACTCGCTCATCCCAGCAGGGAAATTGGTTCTGTGTGAAAAAGGAGATGCTTGGGAGCCCAATGCAGCCTGTTCTCTGTACTCCTTCCTTTGTTTCAATGCTCTTTCCCTACGTATGTAATTATGGGAAATGACTAGAATGTAGATTAGTTTTTGTAAAAAAATTTATAGATCTAATGCCTTGTTGTTCCAATGTCTACAGCATTGGAAAGGGCCCAGGAAAATACTCTTGCCAGTTTCCTTAATAAGCAAGCCAGAGGTGGCAATTATGTACCAAGTTCATTACCACTCTGGCCCTTCTCATCCTTCCACTGTCATATGCCCCTAATAGATGTGTGCATTCTTTAGGAAAGAGAGAGCCCCCGAATCCTTCTTAAAATCAAGTAACTGCCACCAGTTAGTCAAAATTGGCACGTGAGATGAAATCTTACCTGACTAAGCTGGTTTTACCGATTTCTAGGTGTGAGAATATTATTCCAGCTTTTATTTCTTTCTTAGCAACTCATATGGAATCTGATCCAGGCCTTGAAGGCAGGACCTGGGGAGGCCTGGCAAATCAACAGAATGCTGAGCTCAAAGATGTGAGGTGACCAGCTAGAGTAAAGCAGAGTGTGCATTGGAACGTCACAGGAAGCGAAAGTGGAATAGGAAGGAGGAGCTAGAGTAAGGTAAGCCTTGGGGATGCCAAGACTTTTGAATGTGACTTGGAAAGTCAACGTTCCTGAAGGCTGGTAAGGGTACTACTCAAGGTTCTCCAGAGAAACAGAGCCAATAGGATAGGATATGTATATATATGCACACCCATACACAGAGACAGAGAACAGAAAGAGAGACAGAAAGAGGCGTGAGGCTGGGGATTTGTTTTAAGGAGTTGGCTCTTTTGCGTGTTATAATTGGCAAGTTCACATTCTGCAGTGTAGGCCAGCAGGCTGGAAGTACCAGCAGGAGTTCATGCCACAGTCTTGAATCTTAAGGCAGTCTAGAGGCAGAATTCCTTCTTAAGAGGACCTCAGTTTTTCCTGTCAAGTCCTTCACCTGATTGAATGAGGCTCACCTACAATGTGGAGGGTCACCACTTTGCCCAGAGTTTAGTGGCTTAAATTTTAATCACATCTAACAACAATTTCACCGAAATTATTGGGGAGAAGATAGTTTATTTAAGTGAGACAAAGTTGATTTAAAGAAAATTACTAGATAAATATCAGGTGCAGATGGTATAGGGATATGTTGAGTGTATATGTACTAAAACAGCTGAGATCAGAGAATGGTAGGTGACAGAATCCCTGTACTCTTGTAACAAGGAAGTGTCATATGGAAATGGGATTTTAAGGAGATTAATTCTGCTGCCCTGAACAAAGGCCAGAGATAGAATATATGCATCAACAAATAATATGAAAATGTTCTCTCTTGTTATAATCATAAAAGAATGACTTTTCTAAAGATGCTAACTTTTCCCAAATTTCCTGAATATAATTTTCCAAATCTGCTTTTTTAGAAGTTGTTTATGTTTTTCCCCCTAACAAATAGAAGTTTTAATTTTATGTAATCTGAACAGCTGGGTCTTTTGTTTTATGATTTCTTAAGAGGATTTGAAGCTTAGGAAGTCATCCTGCATTGTAAATTTGCAGGTGTGACACCTGGTTTGAGTGGGCATTTGGAAAAGGCATTTTAAAATACTTAATTTTTTCATGTATCTGGGATTTTTTGCTATGCACTATGAAGGATGCATCTAAACTAACTTTATTTTCCTTACGTTCCTACTGAGCTATTCCTTTACAAGTTCATGAAACAGTTCTTCCTTTCTGGTGGTGTCATTTTTATTTTCTAGCAAATTCTTTTGTGGAACAAAATCAATTTCTGGACTGGCTAGTCTGTGTTCTTTAACTGTATATTTTTTTCTTCCTTTAGCAGATTATTTTAATCATATGGTCTTATGTTTAAATATCTTGTGTGGCAAGTTCTGTCTCATTCTTCCTTCAAAATTTTCTGTGATCAACTTATCTATTTTTCTTCCTGTGAACATCAGAATTTCGTCAGATTCTCCTGAAGTTTCATAGCGTGTTAATTAGATTTTGTGTAAATCATTATGAGGGTTATAATGAATTCATGTATAATTCATTTATGTATGAATTTATGCACATTTTCAATCAACTTTTGATGTTTGTGACTATAGAGCACAGATAAGATTAGAGTCAATGAATTAATCTAAAATAATAATGAAGCCATTTTATCTCAGGTGCCTCCTTCACTAGAGCAATTTAGATGTATAAATAGCCAAACTGAATTGAATTCCCTTCATTTTTGCCCCCAAATGTCTCTTTTAGATGTAATTCAACAATCAAGGATCCAATGACTGCCCTCAGGGAGCAGAATGAAAGAAAGAGTGATAAACATTATTAGTGAATGGGGCCACCTGGGTGGCTTACTGGGTTAAGAACCCCACTTTGGTTTATATCATGGTCTCACGGTTCATGATTTTGAGCCCTGCATGGGGCTTTGTGTTGACAGCTCAGAGCCTGGGGCCTGCTTGGGATTCTGTGTCTCTCTCTCTCTTTCTGTCCCTCCCCTGCTCACACTCTCTCTCCTCTCAAGAATAAAAAAATTAGGGGTGCCTGGGTGGCTCAGTCAGTTAAACCTCCGACTTCAGCTCAGGTCATGATCTCACATGCCTGAATTCGAGCCCCACGTCAGGCTCTGTGCTGACAGCTCAGAGCCTGGAGCCTGCTTCTGATTCTGTGTCTCCCCCTCTCTCTGCACTTCCCCCTCTCATGCTCTGTCTCTCTCTGTATCACAACTAAATAAAACATTAAAAAAAAAGAATAAAAAAATCATTATCAGTGAATGAATTTAGAAACTCTTGAAGAGTAATTTACATTTCAATTTTTATTTTAAATTATATTTTTATTTTTTAGTATGCTCCACAAACAACATGGGGCTTGAACTTAACCCTGAGATCATGAGTCAGTAGCTCTACCAATTGAGCCACACAAGCACCCCTTAATTTTCATTTTAATTCCCTAGTACTTCAAATGGAACCCTATGAATGGGCCCTTCTGCAGGGATCCTCACCTGGGGTGTTTTAGAATTTCTTTGTCTCATTTCCTTTGCCCTTCTCATGCTGGTGGTATCTCCTGTCACTGGCTAATTCTTCCTATTCCTGAATCTCTCCATGGCCTAAAGCAGTGATGAGACAGGTTGAAGGATTCAAAGGAAATGTAATCTGATCTCATTTTAGCCACATGTAAGAAGTAGCCCACTGTGACCCAGAATTGTAATGCCTGGAATTATCTGATTCCTGCACCCCCCCACCACCCACTTCTTTCCCTGCCCTGGCGAGTGATGGCTAAGGAAGTTTAAAGCATGTAGAACATGGTAAACATTGATTTGTTGACTTGGCCATTGATCTAGATATCTTGCTTTCTTGCAGGTAAAACTAAAGATCTCAAATTCTAGATTGTATGTATAAGGGCAAAGCATGTAAGTGTATTCACTTCAGTTGCTTGATACATGGATATCTTCCTTTCCTTTAAACTACACTTCCAGCTTTGGAGCCAGATGCAAAAGCAAAACCAAGAGACAAAACAGTGACCAAAAACCTAAGGAATCTCTGTCAGTAGAACACCTGAGCTGCAAAGATGGAGGACAGAGTTGACATGATTGTGATTGGTTGGTTCACTGACATGAAGAAAAGGAATCCTCAGTTTGCAGCTCACTTCAAGGAAGGCCAGTTACTCTGCAGGAAAGCTGAGAACTGGTAAGGGGAAGTGGAGAAAGTTACAGGAGAAGAGAGGAAAACTAGATATAAGGAAAGTATAAAGGACAGAAGACACAGCAAACTTGAGAGTTGGTGGGGACAATGTTGAAGAAGTTCACGCCGACCACTGTTACATTGCTGGCTCCAAATGAGCCACATCTCCCTGTATAGGCCCTTGTGTCATCCCCTCTCCTTGAACTGTGACTTATTCTAACTGACTGGAAGTGGCAGAGGGCTGCTATACAGCTTCCTGGTCTAACCTTAAGAAATGCTGCTTCTGGGCTCTTAGCCCTGGTCTGTTTAAGGACTCTCTTACTCTGCTGGAGCTACATGGAGAGGCCATGGGAGAGGCCACAGGAGAGGGAGAGGCCCTGAGAGAAGAGCCCAGCCATTCAGGGCCAGCCAAGCCCAGGCCCCTGCTGACCTACCAGCTGAGTGACCAT
>NC_043712.1:68822835-68833631 GCF_006229205.1 Suricata suricatta | reverse complement strand
GTCTCCCTGTGTGCTTCCAGATTTCAAGGTGGTGCGTGTACACGGCGGAGCATGTATACAGTCACTCAGTCCTTCAATTTGCTTCCTCCCCTGATCCTCCATCTACCCTGGTCTGATACTTGCATAAAATACAATGCAAATGAATCACTGACAAAATGACACACAAAGCAAAAACAAACAAAACACAAACCTCCGAATTTAATGATTAGATTCAATTACTCTGTAAAATTGCAAGAGACGTTTCTATCCATCCTCGATTTTTATATTTGTTGCAGATGGTGATGAAAATGTGCGAACAAGTACTGGTCCCCGGACCCCACTTTGAGTAGCACTGGCTAAGACCAGGCCAACAGTATATTCTGGCTCTCAGTAATTATTTCAGGGGTGTTCTTATGAGCTGAGCTAGTCCCATTCACCTGAATGTGGGGACTTAATTGAGAACCCTGGGACAACAAGTCTCTGCTTTTCCTGGCTGGATGCCATGTTGGGACCCCAGGAGAAGGGGCTTGAGAATGAGTCCACACTGAGAAAGCAGAACCAAGGGGCAGTGAGTCAGAAGCCGGGTCTGCTCTTGCATTGCAGAGGAGTACACGCCAGTAAGTTAAAATTAAGCAAGCTGAATTCATCTGGTTTTCTATCATCTGTAAGGGAGCCTTATGTGATAGTGATGAATTTGCATAGTTCCTCATGAATTCTCAACAGCTTCTCTTTTGGCAGTCCTCTTCCCAAAACAGAGATATCTGGGGATGCCATTTTTCTGGTTATGAAGTTTCCCGCTGCCTTAGCTTCCCACTGCGCTCAGCACAAAGGGCAAGCTCCTTAAACTGTCATTCAAAGGCTTTCAGAGCAATTCCCCCTCTACTTTTTCAGCCCAATTTTTTGCTACTCTCATCCTCAGGCACATACTGTGTTTTAGTGTGACCAGACATGTATTTTTATATGCACTGTATAGGTTTGCTCATGTTTCCTCTGGCTGGATTGCATTGACTCTTCCCACACCCTTTTCTGACTTTCTAAGAATAGACCTTCAGAACATAAGGTGTTCATTATCCTTAAATATTAAACATTATGCATCACCACCATGCCTGCTGGTTCAAGGTCTAATTTTGCATGTGTTGTCAGGAGGACAAATTGATGCACCCAGTTACTTGATAAAAGTTGCATTCAAACCCCAGAGATCTCTTTCATAAGGAATATAATATGGTTTTACTCCCCAAATCTCAGAGACATGCTTATACAAAATATGACTTTAAGTTGCTATAAAAATGAATCAGCCAGAAATGGAAATATACATCACACCAAAACATGTAATGTTCATAGCAGATTTATCCAATATAGCCAAAAAGTAGAAACAATCCAAAGATTTAACAGATCAATCTATAAATAAAACATGGTGTATCTGTACAGTAGAATATGATTTTCCATAAAAAAGGTGTGTTACATGGTCCATCATGGACACATTTTACATGTTACCACATGGGTGATACATGTAACCATGTGGATGAAGCTTAAAACATTTTGCAAGAAGCCAGATACAAAAGGCTACATGTTGCATGATTCCATGCATATGAAATGTCCAGAACTGACAAATCCATAGACATAGTAGATTAGTGGTAGCCTAGGGTGGGGGCAGGAAGAATGAGAAGATAGAAGGATGCATGAAGCCAACTGGGAAAAGCTTCTTTTTTGAATAATGAAAATGTTATTAAGTTGACTGTGGTGACTGAATGCACAACATTGTGATTACACTAAAAGCCACTGAACTGTATACTTTTCATGGGTGAATTGTAGGGTGTGTGGATTAAGTCTCAATAAAGTGGTCTAAAAAAAAGCTTATGGGAGTTTTACTCATACTTGCCAAAACTGGGAAGCTGCCAAGATGTCCTCCAATAGGTGAATGGATAAATCAACTCTGGTTTATCCAGATAATGGATATTTCCCAACGCTTAAAAGGCATGAGCCATTAAGTACAAAAAGACATGGAGGATCCTTA
This sequence comes from Suricata suricatta, assembly GCF_006229205.1. NCBI lineage: Eukaryota > Metazoa > Chordata > Mammalia > Carnivora > Herpestidae > Suricata > Suricata suricatta. The sequence continues at coordinate 68,831,638 of NC_043712.1, read as the reverse complement.
AATGCATATTACTAAGTGGAAGAAGCCAATCTGAAAAGGGCACATGCTGTATAATCATACTATATGACATTCTGAAAAAGAAACAACTCTCAAGACAGTAAGAGATCAATGGTTGCCAGGGATGGTGGGGCAAGATCGGATGGATAGGCAGAGCACAGAAGATTTTAGGGCAGTGAAAGTACTCTGTATGACACTACACTGGAGGACATATGTCATCATACATGTTCAACGCCATAGAATGTACGACACCAAGAGTGAACTCTAACGTAAACTATGACTTTGGGTGATGATGATACGTCAAGGGTAAGTCCACTGATTGTGATAACTGCCCCATGCTGGTTCTGGGTGCTGGTTGTGGGAGGAGGCTGTGTGTGTGGTAGGGAGGCAGAGGGCATACGGGATCTTTCTGCCCAATTTTGCTGTTTACATAAAACTTTCCTAAAAAATCATATCTCTGGAAAGAAAATGAGGAGGAGGAGGAGGAGGAAGGAGAAAGGAGAGGAAGAGGAAGAAGTTCTGAATACCTCACAAGGCTCAGCTCAGCGGGCACCTTTTATAAACATTTCTCTGACCTTCTCTCTTCTCCTTCCTGGGAGGAGATTTAATTACTCCTTTATCTGTGTTTTCATTACGTTCTTAATTCCTACTTCCTTTATTTTTAGACCACTTTTCGTAGCCATTTGTAGGTCTCTCTAAGCTATGACTTGTCCAGGGGTTGAGGCAATACCGTATTTTGTTGATATTTCTACTGGAAATAGCGCAGAGTTCAATAAAAGTTTGCGTGTGAATGAACGAGAGGCAACTTACAGCCAGCTGGTATTTTAAATGCAGTTTAAATGGATTTTGACCGAGACTCTGTTCTTCATGCTTTTTGGAATCCTGAAAACAGCTGTCCCCATGTGGCTCATCCCAGGGTCAGTGATGAGGATGGGGACTGTCCCTAGAAAATGAAAACATATGAAAATCTTTAATGACTTCTCTAGACTTATCCAGATGGACTCTCGTCAAATACAAACATATTACTCTCAGAGCTTTTGGAAATACTCCTTTTTGGAGACAACATAACCAAGTGCAGTATAAATCCAGGACCAGACTTCTATGTGGTGACAGGTCATTGGGAAAATGTCACAGAGCCATGAGAACACCTCACTCTACCAAAAGCCATCTCTGCCACCTCTGGATGGCTGCCTGACATGCTCCTGTGAGAGTTTTATATTAAGGTTTAGGGGTTAGATGTATGTAAATGGTGTGAGGTACGGGCATTTAAAAGTGTATTATTTATTTATGCATTCCTGAGAGTCACACATAATATAGTTCTGGAAACCAGGTTTGCAGAGGGCACTAGAAGAAACCTATAAAGACATCGGTGCCAAGAGTGAAAAGGAAATGTACTTAAGGGGTGACAGAATAACAACAAGAACTTTCCTTCACAAACTTGTGAATTTAGTGGACAAAGCGAATATTTGTAGCCACACAACTGCTTTTATTGTAGGGCTAGGGTGACTCTTTAAGAATTCACTTATTGTTTAAAAGAGAGGTGTTGAGAACATTGTAGATTTCATTGTCAGGGCTCTGCTACTTCCTAGCTAGATGATCTAGAGAAGTCACTTACCCTCTCTGAGCTTCAGTTTTGATAAAATGGGCAAATGATACCTGTCCTGCTTACATCATCAGTGATTGTGAGGTGGCTGCAAGTAAAATGCTTAGATATTGGCAGGTCATTTGTATTTGATGTTGGCTGTGAACTTCCCCTACTAAATATCAGTGGAGGTTATTTTTGGTGCTACAAAAAAAGAAGTGTACCTTTAATCTTTTGTTCCATTAAATTTTGAAGGAGCTTCTACCAGGTTCTGAAAAAAGTTTTAACTCAAGAGTCACAAATGGCTGTCTAGCCAATATACGCATTTGTAAAAGAGAAAACCCATTGATCATCTTTTCAAAGAATCATTAATTTTTGAGGCACCTTGGGGGCTCAGCTGGTTAATCCTCTGACTCGGTTTCAGCTCAGGTAATGATCTCACGGTTCATGGGTTCAGGCCCCACATCAGGGTCTGTGCTGTCAATGCAGCTCCCACTTCAGATTCTCTTTCTCCCTCTTTCTTTGACCCTCCTCAATTGGACTACCTTTAACTCAATAAATAAAAACTTAAAAAATAGAATTATAATTTGTATGAGGAAATGGGAGAGGTTAGACATGCAGAGCGTCCTTTCTAAGGAGCATGATGTGTTTGAGCATTTAGGACCGTCTATTCCAGAACCCACCTGGCATCCACACATGCACACATGCAGCAGGCGTGCGCCTGTCCTGTGTGCATGTGTAACTCTTGGCCCATGCAGGGCTTTCCCAGAAGCAGCACCGTCAAGTCCTTAAGGACAGACACCAGGTGCTTGTGTCTCCTAGTTTCTGACAGTAAATATTCCTTAAATGAAAACTTGACTGAGTCTGCATGTCAAGGTGAGGAGAAAGTGGTGCCTCTTGACAGAGCTTATCCTGAAGGCAGGTTACCTATTCCTGCATAACTGAAAGGAGACTTAGCTGGGCAGTGTGAAGGCTGTCCTCCCCTCTCACAGATGACCAAGAAGGGCATCACAGTTTAAGAAACATAAAAGATTAGGAGGCAGTTCAGAGGACAGCTGGGACTTCTCAAACCTTTTTCTGGGCAAGGCACTCTTAAGAAAAGACTAGATTTACAGAGCCCACATGGGTAATTCGCAGAAGCAGCTCCAGACAAGGTTGTCCCCTAAGCGACACTCCTAGGTTCTGCCCTGCCACCAGAGGACTCAGGGGATCAAGGGCTTAGCGCCTAGTAACCTATCCTGGCTTGCGGGGAGTGTTATGAACTAAGTGTGTTCCTCCCACTTGTAGGGAAAGGACATACCTCTCTGTGTAACTGGGTCTCAACCAATACCGAGTCTGCCAATGTCTTGATTTTGGACTTCCCAGCCTCTAGAACTGTGAGAAATGCATGTGTTTTGTTACCACTCTGGTATTTCTGGTATAGCACCCCAACTTACTGAGAAGGGATTTGTATACCTATTAGGGAATTTATATAGAGAACAGAGACTGTTTTTTAGGTGGGGTAAGAAGAAGTAGGGTCAAAGTTTTATGAAATATTGAAATAAAAGGAAAAAATACTTTATTTTTCAATTTGAAATCACTAGATTTGTTTGTCAAAAGATGTGTGTGTGTGTGTGTGTGTGTGTGTGTGTGTAGCATGTCCTCAAAATTTTGATGCAGTTTAAGCCTCACTAACTTCAGAAAAGTAAGTGCTCAAGATTACTGGAAGGTTTAATTATTTACATTTATTCCATACTGATTATAGTTTGGGGAATATTGAATAATGAATTACTGATTTTAGTGGAGTTGGCCTCTCAGAAAATGGTAAAGGCTGAGTAAACCATAATACTCAGATGTGGTATGCAACATGTGTAAAACTGAGCAAGTGTGAAAAAGTTTAAGGTCTATATCTGTATACATGGAAGGCCTCCTGTCCTTTCCATGAGGTTCCAGTTCCATGATTTCTGAGGATGTCAGCTATGAGACACCATCCCCCTCCAAAAATGGAGGCCTCAGAACAGTCAGAACTAGAGGCCCTTAGATCCCTCACTCTGCCCATCCCTGAGTGTGGAGCCATGAGGGAGCTGGGCAATGGGTGTTGCCCAGTGGTGGCCCTGTGCGATGTCAAGAGTCAGAACTTCTCTCTCCTGATTTTGTGAAAGACCTGTGACATCAAGGATACTCAGGACTCCTCCCTGAGGAATCGAAGTAACCACTGACTTCTGTGCTTCACAGAGGTGGTTTGAGCATCACATGACATCATGTAAATGAAATACTTTAATACTAACAGGTTTCACATCATTGACCATTTCACCTCATCTATGGTTATTGTGGCATTCAGACTCTACTATCCCAAGGGTGTTTCATAAAGGGACTCCTATATAATACTTATGTTTCTACCTTCACTACATATAACCCACTCTCCTGGTTTCCCGGGTCAGAAATGCAGTCAGAGAGAAGAGGAAGAGCTAAGGAAATGGGTATCTAATTGAAGGAGGCGACTACCCTTTCCCTTCTCTCCTGATCCCATCTACACATGATGTATGCAATTGTATGGATTCAATGTAACCTGCCAGTCATGGGAGGGAGTAGCCAGACAAATGGGTATGTGAGTGAGGGCCTTGGAGTGAAGGCTCCTGAGTATGTTATGGTGTCATAAATGTGGGGCTTTGTGAAGGGGCTGCAGGCTTCTCCCTTGGCAGGTCAGCAGGTTCTCCTTTCCTTGTTCTCTGGCCCTGGCTGCAGCTTTGTACTTCCTATCTCCTGCAGCCCCCTAGGTCAGCATTGATGTATCCATTCACATTCATCAACTATTATGTCAGACTCCTTCTGTGAGGTGTATAGTAACACCACTGCTGAGATCAATTGGCTGCTGTACACGAAGGCACTGGAAGATGCTACTCCCTTGGCTTCCACAGCTCCTGTAACTGACTCATCATTCACTTTGTCCCCTGCCTTCTGAGCAGTCTGTCCAGAAGACCTAATATCAGCTTCTCTGCCTGAGTCTCCCCCACCACCTGCCTCCACCTTCCTACCTAACTCAATGACCCCTTTGGCTGACTTTCTTCCACCCTCACCACCGGCTCACTCTTTGCCACCAGAGCCTTTTCTCCCCTTGGTATCTGACTTACCTGATGACCATTTCCCACCCAAACCCCTTGCCTCCCCCCATCTCCCACCATTTAATGCTCAGACAGCGGACCCTGTTGTTCAACCAGAAGCCAATTTGTCTCTAAATACCATCTTCTCTCTTGACTCCACCATTTCCCAAGATGTCAACCCCTTATCAGAGTTGTCCCAGTCAATGAATCCCACCAAGATCTGTGCTTGTCCTCATGCGCCACCAACCCTGTCTGTTTCACCATCACCAGACTGCACTTGAACTGTGACTCAGTCTAAATCCAAGACATCTTCTCTTCTACCTTGGCTCAATCTGATTTCAGCCAAAAGTTTCTTGCCCTCCACTCTTCTGAGGCTACTTCCAGGGGAGACCCTGAGGCAAACCTTGGAAGAACCTGGCAACCTCTCTTTCCTGAGTCCTGAAGTCCTGGCACTTCTGGAGAAACAAGTCTAAAAGAGGGGCGATTTCCTGATATGGAAGGGAAAGAAGAAGGATTCTTTTCCAAAACAACTAGAGCCAGACTGCACACTAAATTCTTTGGGAAAAATGTCAGAGTCAATTCCTGATAAGCATGACTCGGCAGCCTCCCTTTCTTTCTGGAACAGCAAAGACAAATCAAAGGAGCTACATGTGCATCCACAGCCCCTGTATCCTACAATCTTGGCAGAGGGCCATTTATAGCAAACACCTATCCAGCTCTTCTGGGGTCTCCCAACCCTGCATAGTGAGTCCTTGCCCTCTGCTGCCCATTTCTCAGATAATTGTCCCTCAATCTTTATTTTCAATAGAATCTCTACCTCTACAGACCAAGAATCCCCTGTCCTGCCCCATCCACTTCCTCTAGCCTTCCCTGAGATCCAGCCTCAACCCCTGCCTCAAGCCCAGCCACAACCCCAGCCCCAACCCTAGCCCCTACCTCTCCCTCAAATGCAGCCTGAGGCCTACCTTCAATCTCCAATCCCAATCCTGCCATCTCATCCTCTACCCTGGATTAAGATCTGTGGAGTGTGTTTTCATAGACCCCAGAATGAATCAGAGTCTCTCATCTCCTCTGAAAGTCACCACCTAGAATTGAACGTGTTGCAGAAGCAACAGGAATGTTTGTGGGGTTTACCCAGTGTGGTTCAAAGATCCCATGAGGACTTTTGTCTTTTGGCTCCTAACCGGTCTAACTACCCAGCTCCTAGGCCCATGGTGCAGTCTTTATCCTTCCTGGATTCATAAGACTCTAGAGCATCACCTGTGAAAGAGGCTCATCCAACTGCTGGGGAGCCTTTCCCACAGGATCCATGAGTCTGTATCACTGATGATGTCTCCAAGGAATTTTTCAGAAAGACTCTCATGGACTCCCACAGTCAGAGTAGCAAAACTCTAAATGTTGGGTTGAGCCAAGTACAAGCTTCCATGAGAGGGACTCAGAAAGGCTTCAGCCAAAGGAGGCCATTGGGAAGGATCTGGGAAACAACCCAGAGAGAGGATGGGCCAAAAGAGCATCTGTTTAGTGACTCAGAGAGCTCTTCAGATAAGGATATGGGGTAGGATGTGGAATAAGCATGTAAAAGTCTACAGGAGAAAAATTCAAGGGCATCTGTGGAGAGTCTAGGTCAGAGACAACTTGAAAATCTCTTGAAAATACATCTGAGCAAGTCTGATGAGATCAATGAGGGTTGGCTCTCTGGGTCTGTGCATATAGTTCATGGCATAATATGAAGGAGACATTGCTTCCCTATGAGAAATCCCACGCTCATATACAACAGAGTTCTGCCACCATCAGTGGGTGGGGACTACTGCCTGAATACTTCACGAGAGCTTTCCTTCATTGAATCTACTACACAACAGAGGCTGGAATCCATATTAAACGACTTCATAGGAGGATGATACAAGCCTTCCTCCCCAAGGTCCTTGAATCCATAGAGAGGCCCCACCCCAGTCCTTATCCCATTCAAAATTTCCCTCTTCAACCAACTGGGTTTCTAAGGCCAAATCTAAATCTGAGGTTTTCGAGTCCCATACAGGAAGTTCTAAATCGCTCCAGTGAGACAAAGCAGGAACAGCAAATTCAGCCCCCATCCTGGATCATCATCTCCGTGTCACTCCAACTGTGGGGAAGGAAGGACAGGGTATCCCAGCAATATCACCTGCTCATATCAACCATGAGTTGGCAGAGGATATTCTGAAAATTAAGGATGGCAGACAGACGCTTCAACCTATCAGACACAGCACCATACACAAAGTGAGTCCGAGACTGACTGTCCTAGCCAATAGACAGTTCTCAAAGCAGCCAGCAAGGCAAGCTAGTGCCAGACATGAGCCAAAGTAAAAGGCCATAAATCCCAGTGACAAGTAAAAAAAAACATGGCAAAACGATGATGAATCCAGAACCCGCTCCTGTGCCCAAACTGTCCAGGGAGATATTCAGGGCTGAGGAGCTTGGTGTGCATCAATCAAAAACTAGAGATATCTTGACCACCACCAAGCCAGGAAGCCCCAAATGATAAATGTGAATGCAAATAAGGTCAAAGCTGTGACCATTAAAAATCCACTCACCAAACATATCAATTCCCCAAGATCCTAACTTAGTAATCCTTCAAGAACAACTGCATATGGAGTTAAAGCTTAAACTGGAGCAAAGAGAGCAGAGTCAGGTCCAGAGGAAACACAACGACCTGCTGCCCTCAACTTACAAGCCCTCCCTGACTCATGACCAGGGTGACCACAGTGGGGACATGGGAACTTCCCAGGTGCTATAGGTCCATCTGGAGGACACAGGAATTAGTATGGGACAGCAGCAGGAGCCTTGGGTCCCTAAACATGTCTTAAGGAAACACCAGCACAAGAATTTCCCACCAGCTGCAGAGACAGGGAGCCCTTCATGCTCCACATCACTAAAGTTTGGTGGAGGAGATGCAGGGTTGGAGACACCCCAACACGTAAGGAAGAGTCTCCCTACTCAGGATGTGGCACTGAAGGGGAAGCTTGGGAGCCAGTCCTCCCACAGCCTATCACAGAAGAGTCAGCCTCACCGTGAAAGCCTTTTCAGAAGACAAATGACCACCATTTTGCAATGGCTTAAATCCAGGAGAAAGTGCAAAAGAGCAGAAAACTCCCCGGAAAGTGACAGCCCCATGTTTGTGCAAAGCAGAGGCATGGTTCAAGGTAAGCTGCCTTTACCAGGATGGCCAAAGGTCAGAAAATGAAGAATGATGTTGGGAAGGCCCTAGAAGAGAAAATGGGGAGCGGGCATGGAAGAGATAGCACCTGCCCTCCACAGCCCCTTTTGTCTGCAGCCAAGTTTGGGAAAACTCAGAAGGAAGCACAAGTGCAGGCCTAGAAACAGTCTGTTCAGGGGCATCTTTTCAACTACAGGGCTCCCTCCTGTAAGAAGATAAATTCCAACTTGCACTATTATCATTGGCAGGTGTGATTTTGATTCAAGTACAAAAGCCCATTTAAACATCTTCGCATCTATGGGCTCCTGGGTGGCACAGTCGGCTAATGGTTTAGGATCAGATGATGATCTCACATTTCATGAGTTCCAGCCTCACATTGGGCTCTATGTTGCTAGTGTGGAATCTGCTTGGGATTCTCTCTCCTCCTCCTCCTTCTGTCTTTGCTCTTCTCCACTTGTGTTCTCTCTCTTTCAAAATAAATAAATATAAAAAAATCTTGCCATCCATCTCTAAGACATATGCTATGCACCCACGTCAAAGCGCTCACATTTCTTTGATATTTATCACCTTTAGAACATACTGTTTCACAACAGATGTAGGAAAAGCACTGAGCTTTACGGGCTTTGGCAATCAGTTCTGCTCAGCCTTGCAGTCAACCCTGAGGAGCCTTTGCGTGAATTCCTCAACTGCACACAAGAAGCAGTCTTACAGAGCAAATACAGGGCACGAATTCACTGTCCCTTCATCACACAGTGACTGTAACATGCAAAAAGTATAGAAGAACACTATACATGTTGACAAAGACTTGACACTGCTCTATGTGTTTTCAAATATTTAGAAGAAAAACTTTTCCTAACAGTTTTAAAATGAACTATTGTGTTTCAAGTTAAACACAGTAGATCAAACACTCCCATCTTTCCCAAAATGCCATTAAAAGTAAAGGAATAGATAAAA
>NC_043712.1:68820196-68822735 GCF_006229205.1 Suricata suricatta | reverse complement strand
CAAAAAGAGAATACAAGTGTGAGTGGGAATGTGGAGAAATTAGAACCCCCATACAATGCTGGTGGGAATGGGAAACATTGCAGCTGTTTTGGAAAACTGTCTGGCAGTTGCTCAAAATGTTAAACATCAAGTTATCCTATAAACCAGTAGATGACTCCTAGGTGTCTACTCAAGACTAATGAAAACATAGGTCCACACAAAAACTTGTATACAAATGTTCACAGCTGTATTACTCATAACATCAAAAGACGGAAACAACACAAACATCCATCATCTGATACATGGGTAAATAAAACAGGACTTATCCATGTGATATATTTTTTGGCAATACATGCCACAACTTGGATGATCCTTGAAAGCATGTTAAGTGAATGAAGCGAGTCACAAATGACCACATATGATTCCATTCCTATGAAATGTCCAGAGATGGGAAATCGGGAGATGGAAAATAGATTCATCTTAGAGCTGGGGCCCGGAGGTGGGGTGGAAGGGGAATGAGGGGTGGGGGGAGTGACGGCAACAGGTTGCAAGTTTTGTTCTATGAAGTCCTGAAAATGTTTTAAAATCGTGATGCGTGTCTGCATACACTGAAAATCATTAAATTATACACGTTAAATGGGTGAATTATATGGCATGTGAACTATATTTCAATAAAGCCTGGAATAAGAAGTGCTTAAGGATAATAAAAAAGGTAGCGGATAAGAAAAATATGTCAGCACATTTTTGGGGAAGATGGAAATCTGGTGGAGGAGCTTACGTGACTAGCGGAGCAAAAGAGGTGCTAGCAAACCACTTCACAGCGCAAAACCCAGAAGACAATAACCTGGAGGCATTAGATAAAAGAGCCTTTAGGGGTGCCATGTAGTAAACATGTTGAAATTTTGTTCTTTTTTGTTTGCTTGTTTTTGTTAGGTTTGTTTGCATGTAATTTCTAAAATCTTTTTTTCCTTTGAGTGTGGTGGATCTATGCCAGTATTAGAGCCTTGTTGAAATGTCAGCATGGTTCAAATGTGCAGCACATCCCAGGTTTCTGGCCTGGGACAGAGCTCGAGATGCCTGTTTGAAGGTTGGCATTGCACACTTCTGGGCCTGGGTATGGTGGCAGCAGCAGCCCCTGGAATCAAAGCCACAAATCTCAAAGGTTGGGATAAATTCATTTTTAAAGTATGCATATCCGGAAAAAAAATTGTGGAGAAGCTGCATAGATGGTAGAGCCATGTGGCCTTTATCCCGATTTATCTGTTAACATTTTGTGCTATTTACAATCTCTGTCTCCTTTCTTACTTCCCTGTCTCTCTACACACAAATGCCCATACACATATGTGAAAAACATACATATGTTCCTGAATATTTGAGAATATATTTCATGCATCATGTACTTTTGCCCTGAATATTTTGTTGTGTATTTCTTAAGAAACGTTTATCTTACAGCACAGTTATCTCCTTCAATCAGTTTAACATTGGCATAAAGCTTTTAACTAATCTCCTGTTCATCTTCCATTTTTGTCAATGTGTTTTTGTAAAGTATATTTCCAAGTGAGAGAGCATGTGTCAGTGGCAGGGGAGGGACGGAGAGAGCAGGAAAAGATGAGAAACAGAACTTAAGTCATTAGTGCAGCCTCAGCCGGTACTGGAGCCCACAAATTTTGGGATCATGACCTGAGTCAAAATCAAAAGTCAGATGCTTAAACAACTGAGCCACCCAGGTACCCCCAGTTTTTGTGGATTTAAATCAGAGTAATGTCCTTTGTGTAGTTTTTCTTAAATTTCCTTTACAGGATTCAGTCTAGAATCACATACTGCACATAGTTCCTGTGTGTCTTTAGATTCCATTAATCTGGATCAGTATCTTAGCCTTTAAAAAAATTTTTTTTAATGTTTTTTATTTATATTTGAGAGACAGAGAGAGACAGCAGGAGCAGGGGAGGGTCAGAGAGAGAGGGAGATATAGAATCAGAAACAGGCCCCAGGCTCTGAGCTGTCAGCATGGAGCCTGACAAGGGGCTTGAACCCACGAACTGTGGGATCATGACCTGAGCTGAAGCGAGAAGCCAGTTGCTTAACTGACTTAGCCATCCAGGAGACCCTCTGGCCTCTTTAATAATATATCCATTTTTGAAAAATATATTCGATGTACCCTATTTATAACCCCTTCTCAGCTGGAAACATGTTTTTGGTGGAACTGATCTCGCCCAGACATTGAATGAGATTTTTATAGTTGCGAGTGAGTCCTAGAAGCCATAGGGCTGCCAGGCACACTTTCCATTAAAAGGCAATACTAGAGATGCAGAGATATGTGGAGGGATTTTTCTTGAGAGAGAAACCTCCTGCAGTCAAGACAGCCTATATGAGGCGGGCTGGGCTTGAAGTGGACCTTCCTTCTGGGTAGAGACACAGGTGAAGCTGTGCATGCAGGAGAAGGGAGGTGTAAAGAAAGGAGTTATCATTACTGATAAACCTCCCTCCTATCAGAGGGAAAGGATTGGATGTCTGCGGCCAAGACTGATTCATCAGAGAGGGAATGCAGGCAAGTCAAGTA
>NC_043712.1:68817101-68820096 GCF_006229205.1 Suricata suricatta | reverse complement strand
AGGGAGCTTCAGGGGGAGACACTGTATGGGTCAAAGAGAAGCTATAAGGCATGAATAGCCTAAGAGGGATTTGGGGAAATAAAAGGATTTTAAGTTGTTTGCCACAGGTCCGTGGGGTGCCATGGCCTTGTCTCTCTCTTTGTTGTGCTTTCTGTTGTTTGGTACAGGCTACTCTGCTGTCTTATGCTCTTTGGTGAATGTGGGTTCTTTTGAGGAAATATTGGGGGTAGGGCTGCCTCAGTATATTTCTGGTTTCATCGAGGTAAAAATGCATTGTTGGGGAAAACTGCAGCTGATGGCAGAGTAGATCTTGGGAAGGTAGATCTCTGGGCCTAGCAAACCTTCAGAGACAATGTGGGGTCCAAAAGGAGATCACCAAGCAGTAAAAAGGGTCTCAGGTAATATCAGGGAAACAGGTGGAATACGATGATTTCGTAAAGGTAAATATATGAAACGGTGAATAGGTGGAGTTGGAACATAAGTTGGAGGCGTCTAAGAGATCATGGAAGGATGGACAGATCTGCCGTGTGGATGGTGGAGAAAAAGTTGGGTGTGAGTTTCCCTCTCCCATGTTTGCCACATCGCCCACCATCCAGAATCTTTGGTGTCTGTACTAAAGTTCTGTCATGTGAGCCTGGAACTCTAGTCTAGAACATGTACTCTCAATGCCCAGCTGACTCAAGCAGCAATGCATTTCTAAAAATATGAGCCATCCTCATCTGAGAAGCCTTACTGCACCATGGCTGAACTTTATTTCGACGTGCTAGGTATTCCCATCCTTGTCTCTCTGTGTGGGGCTGGGGTCCTACTTCTGGCACTGTGCTACCTAAAGAGGAATCTGTTTTTGCCAATATTTTGGAAACACAGTGACATCAATCAGGTAAGTAGAGTCCCTCAGAGACATTAAATTTTTCTTTGTATATAGATGCCTTCATAGCTATCAACTTCCAACTCTTGCTTTTGCTGAATCTTAAAATTTTTGATTAAGTTGTATTCAACAATGTTTTTAATGTTTACTTTTGAGTGAGAAAGAGAGCATGAGAGTTCATGTTGGGGACAGAAAGAGATAGGGAGACACAGAATCTGAAACAGGCTCCAGGTTCTGAGCTGTCATCACAGAGCTAAACACTGATATGGTGGTAAGATTTAGGGGAGGAGATATGATTTAATGTCAGTCTTTTAATGGGCCTGTGTCCCTGGGTTGTGATGTTCACAAGTGTTTTGAAGTTTTTTGTTTCATGTTGTCCCACTCCACAGATGAGTCAAGAAGTCTAGAGGGCGCTGTTGAGTTGAGTAATTTACCATCTCTCATGTGACACAAGGCTCTGGTGGTCTTTTCCCCTGCTGAGTAGGCTTGTGTTTGGGAGAACTCTGGGAATATTTCACAACATTTTCAAAATGGTTACAATTCTCTTCAACCTACACTTCTTTGCCAGAAACATATGCATTTATTCAAAGCTCTTTACTGCGACCACCAGGTGGGGTTCCTGATAATAAAAGTAATGAATACATGGGGGCCCCCATTAGACTGTGACACCAGGAGTCTCTCACTCGCATGCTAGCCCACATGCATCCTCCAGCAGTATGTCAAAGTGTGTATTTAAGTGTTCCTACCAGAAGCGCAGTCCTAACCCTCCAGTGGTTTCTGTTCCAGGTAAGCTGATCTCAACTTTGATTCTCTGTATTACAGTCTCTGAAGATTTCAGGTAGTAGGTTTAGCACTATGGCTCTAAGCAAAGTCACTGACTCTCACTTTGCTTCTTTCAATGTCTAAAATGATGACTCCCAGGCTTTTTAAATGTGAGAGTTGGAACCAGAGGTGGCCCTTCAGAGAATGACTCTTATTTTCCTGTTTTTCATCCCAAATTTCTAAAACAGTTTGGTTGCATCAGAGTGACACCTAAAATGGGACGTTTAAGAGAACAGACATTCACTCCCTAGGAAAAGAGATCTGCCAGGGCTCCAGATTAAGGAACGACTAAGGTTTCCACTTGAAGCTCACAGGCTATCTGGATGTGGAGGCGGGTCTTGGTTACCATCCCAGACACCGTGATTCCACAGTCCTGGATTGGGTTATCTGGAGAGTTTGGGGTCTGTGAGAGAGAACAGAGCTCCCCAGTGCTTGCTCAAGAGTTACAACGCACATCAGGAATCATTCGACCAAGCCTTCCTTCATGTTGGGCTAATCTGGAGGACAGTGCTGAGCCCCGGAAAGCCTCTGAGGGGAGACTGGGTTCTGAGCTGCATCCCACGATACAGGGTCCTACCTGAGAGAACACAGATGTGACCGCTGGCCTCAGTTTCTATGTCCTCATTCAACAAAGGACTTCTGGCTGAGAGGATCAAGTGTGGACCTGATTCACAATATCCTTCCTCAAGTTTTTCAAAGTAGCAAATTATGAAAACATTTAATCATCTTTCAAAATTGATAAAAGCAAGGACCCCAAAATTCTATTATTTAAAATAGAGTCACTGTATTCATGGGTGTTAAATTTCCATTTTCTTGTATGTTGAGAGACTGAGAAATGAGTCCTAGCTCCTTCATCTTTTTTTTTGTTGTTGTTGTTCTCACATCAGGGCAGATCCAAGAGGAGGAGAAACGGTGGGACACTGAGAGGTAAGGTTCTGCCGATTCCACCTGACCACTCCAAGGGTGACCCTTTCTGTCCTCTCCATGATGTTGCTGGTCCATGATCACTGAGGATGTCAGTTGCTAGATAGGATCCCTCTCAGCAAAGAGGAGCCTCAGAGAAAAGCTCATGGAAAGGCAGTTATTACCTAAGACCCTTCCTAGTTTTCCTTGCTCTGCCCATCCCTGAGCACGAAGCATTGATACAGCGGGTCAAAGGTTATTGTCTATAGGTGGCCATGTGATTGTCCAGAGTCAGAACCTCTGTATTCTGACTTTGTGAAAGACCTGTGACATCATGGATATTCAGACTCCTCTTAGAAGTAATCATTGACCTATGTTCCTCGTAGGGTTTTTCAAGATCAC
>NC_043712.1:68807153-68817001 GCF_006229205.1 Suricata suricatta | reverse complement strand
TCTATGGGCTCTGCAAATCCAATCTACCTTGGGTATCACTTAAAGAACACTGTACGCACCCTCTCGTAATATCTCTTGTTCTACCTTCATCACTCTCATGGCTTTCCAGTCTGGAGAACTTATAAGAGCAAAATTGAAGAAGAAAGAAAGGTGATTTCTTTCCTGCAAAGATGACTATACATCACCTTCTTTCCTGACCCCCACCCCCCCATTTTAGCAGTGTCTATGAATATCTAGGGCCTCAGTGAAGCCTGGCGTCGACATGGGTCAGAATATCTTCAGAGTCAGATTGTGAAAGCCTTGCGGATGGGGTTGGCCCTACTTTTGCCAGAATTGCCCGAGACACATATCTTTGTTTTGGCCATGGCTGCAGCTTTGTGTTTCTTGTCTCCTGTAGCCCCCTGTGCCAGCGTCATGATGCCATCCACTTTTGTCAACTGTCATGTCAGACCCCTTCTGTGAAGTGTGTAATTGGAGAACTTCTGAGGTCCATCGGCTGCTGTTCCTGGAGGCCCTGGATGATATTACTCCTTCTGTGATCCCCTTTGACTGCCTCAACTCCTGTGACTGACTCATCATTCAGTCTGTCCCCTGCCTTCACAGCAGGCCTTCCAGGAGACCTCAAACCAGCCACTTTGCCTGAACCTTCCCCACCAATCCCCTCCCTTTTCTCACCTTTTTCTTACCCTAGTCTTTTCCTCCTTTGAACTGAAAGTTGCCAGTGGACCATTCTACACCTCAATTCCTTTCCTTTCCCCGTCTCTGGCTACATGACATTCAGAAAGGGGATCTATTGCTCAACCAGTGGCCACTTTACCTCTGAATACCATCTTTTCTCCGGACCCCCCTGTTTTCCAAGATGTCAATCTCTTTCCAAGTCTGTCCCTGACAAAGAATTCCACTGATTCATTTACTTGTTATCGTGCACCAAAACCCTTTTTCACCACCACCGGACTCACTTTATCTATGACTCAAACTAAAACAATTTCCATCTCCTTGAAGCCTGTTCCAGAGAACTCATCTCCAGATAGCCCTGGTCAGTGGTCCACTTATGTCCCAACAATCAGAGGTAGTGGCCATTGATGCCCATCAATTTCAAAATTCTTCTGTTGGATTGCTCATGCCCAGAACATTGCATTCCCACATTATCCCACTTTAAATTTCAGCAAGAGAAAGATTACTTCCTTCTACCAGAAACCATCTGTGGGGAGACTGCCACAAAGCACAAGGAGATCAGAGGAGTTTCTTTCCTGACCTTATCATCGAGGCAGTCTTGGAGTGACAAATGAAAACAGAATGCCTTTCCAGATTTTAGAGAAGGAAGAAACAGAAGAGGGACCATTTTCAAAACAAATGTGGTCATAACACCAATGGATGTCTTCAGTGAAATCACTGCAGGCATTTGATGTACAGGTCACCACAGTCCCCAATACTGGATGGAATGTTGAGGGCAAACCAGAGCACCTGTGCTTTTGTCAGCAGCTCCTCTAACTCATGTGTTTGGGGGACAACTTGCATCATAAATATAGTCACTCTACTCTGGTCTTCCCTCTTTGCATAGCGAGTCCTTAGTAGCCCTCTCCTGGTTTCTAGCAGTACTTCTCCACGAGAATCTCACTTTATCTTATTCAATGGACTCTGTAATGCTTCCACAGTCAAAATGCAGGATCAAGAAGTTCTACTACATCCTCATTCCCATCACTTTCCTCTCCCTGGTGTATATCCCCAACCCTTGACTCTAACCCCATCCCAATCCCAGGCCCTACCTTTCACTCAGGTAAACCCCCAGGCCCACCTTCAATTCCACCTCCCAATCATATTATCTTCTTCTTCATCCCAGACTAGGGACTGTGGAGTGCTTTTACATAGATTCAAGAATGAGTTAGATTCTCCTACCCTGACTGAAAATCAGCACCTGGCATAGTATGTATTGAAGAATCATCAGGAACGTTTGTGGGGTTTAGTCCCTGGGTTCCCCAAATCTCAAGAAGTTGTTTAGGGTCACCTGGGTGGCTCAGTTGGTTAAGCCTCTGACTGGCTCAGGTCATGATCTCACTGTCTGTGGGTTCGAGCCCTGCATCAGGGTCTGTGCTGATAGCTCAGAGCCTAGAGCCTGCTTCAGATTCTGTGTCTCCCTCTCTCTCTGCCCCTCCCTGCTCATGCTCTGTCTCTCTCTGTCTCAAATATAAATAAAATATTAAAAATTTAAAAAAAGAAGTTGTTTGTCCACAGCCCTTAGCTTTCCTTTGGTTAGCCAGTCATGCCTGTGTCCCAGTCTTCATCCTTCCTGGCCATTTCATATTACATGCGAACTCCAGGAGAATCTGGAGTTTCATGGTCCAAGGAAGGTAAGCCCACACTGGTGCCTGCATGCCTGCAGTAATCTGCAGTCTCAAGCACTGGTGGAGCCACAGTGTTAATTAACAGAAATGTCTCACCCAAAAGGCACACATGTTTGATCAAAATTCTCTGAGCTCTAGGGCCACAGTAGCAAGGATCTAGCAAAGACTAAATTGAGTTTTTCAGGACCTTTCCATTGAGAGGGTCCCAACAGAGTCCCAGCTAGGAATGAATATGATGAGAAATCTTGGGTATATCCTAGAGAAGAGCCAGAAGAGAGCCCACAAGGGTCTAAGAATGCTACCTAGTGAAGGGTCGTAGGGCTGCCTTGGGGGAAAAATGTAACTGTATGTCATTTAAAGAATCACTCCAGGAATGAATTACTAAATGTCTCAAGGAGAGACACAGACAAAACTCAAATGAAAACAAGCCTTAGATTACATCTGAGAAAAAATTGGTAGATTATTGCAGATAAGATTCCTATATAGGTGTGGGTGTGTTAATGGCTGGTTGATGACAGTGCATTGCCTTTGATTGGGAGTTCCCAGAATAAAATGGAAAACACAAATTCAAAAAAGTCAATGGTGGGTATGGTTTACTGGCAGATTACCATCATAGAACCTTCTTTTCAATCCTAATACACAACAGGTGCTAGAGATCCATATTATAAGATTTCGGATGAGTCAGAGGTGGGGTCTACCACTCAGGGTTCTTGAATCCATAAAATTCTGTATGTTGAGAGAAGCCAAAATATGGCCTTTTCCCCAAATTGACTTTCCCTCCTCAGCCATGCATATCTCTGTGGAGGAATCCAAAGCTGAGTTTTCTAACCCCCTTGACAGAAGCTCTAGAACTTTTCATGGAAACAGGATGAGAACAACAAAGTCAGTCCCCACCCTGGATCATTCTCTCCTTGCTATGTCATCTGTGGGTAATGAAGGATGGAGGGTCCTGACACCATCATTCTCTGACCCTGACCATGAGCTTGCAGAGGGTATCCAGACAGTTGGGTATGGAAGTCAGATTTTTCAGACCCTTACATGTATCAATAGCTCAAGTGAGACAAGGTGAGGCTGTTCTAGAAAATAGGTGCTGTCCAAAAGAGCCCCCATGGCAAGTTGAAAGCTGGACATGTGCCAAAGGATGAGAATGTGAGTCCTAGGGATGGAACAGAAATGGTTCAGGGCAGAGTGATGTGCAGAAGTATTTAGAACATTTTGCAATGCACAACTTGTCCAGGGATGTATTCAACATCGAGGATCTGTTTACTCTTCAAGCCCAATCCTGTGAAGTCTTGACAACCACTGAGTTGGAAAGCTCCAAAATGATAAATGTCAATTTGAGAAAGGTAGAAGCTGTGCTAACCACTAAACATCCCTTGCCAGAGATACTTGTTCCCCAAGATTCTCAACTATCAGACACTAAAAGACAGCTCCTTTATCAGATAAAGTTGAAGTTGGAGAGGGAGGAGCATAGTCAAGCTCAAGAATGTCCCACTGGCATGCCCCTTACTTCAGATAGCTTGACTTCCATGGCCTCACTGACTCAGTCCAAGAGTGTCTGTTGTACAGGGGACATATGAGTGTCCCAGGTGCTGCACGTCCACTTGGAGGACAAGATTAGCCAAGAGCAGCAGCAGGAGTCCTGGCACTCTAAGGAGGTCTTAGGTAGGTGCCAGCCTAAGAGTTTCCCGAAAGGAAAAGTGCAAGGAAAGTGAGAACTCAGGGTTCCAAAGCAGGAAAATGTAGAAGTGAGGATTTTGAGTAGGGACATTTGTAGCCAGAAATAAGAGCCGCCTTACTGACAACAGAAAATTAGAGTACTCCCTCATCTCTGTCACAGAATGAAGTGTTTCCCCCTTGGAGTTATTTCAGAAAAGAGTTCAGGCAATTTATTCAGTGGATTAAATCCAAGAAAAAAAATCACAAAGCAGGAATGTTCCTGGCATCAATTCCAGTAAAAGTGTGACTGTTCTTGTGAGTGGTGGGCCTCCTGAAGCTCATGAGCTCATGATTGCCATTGGGAAGAACATAGAAGAGGTAACATGTAGGTATGAATCTCAGGTCTCAGAGTGAAGCCAGCAGAAGGAAGACTGTAGGCCCAGGTAGGGTCTAACAGGACACATCCCTCCAACTATCAGGCTTTCTCTGTCCCACAACATGATAAAGAGGCAAGTATGAGTTCTGTAGACAAGAAGCTGTTTCTACTGAACAGAACTGTTACAAGTGTCAGGGACAACAGAGACAGGATCAGACACCCCAGATGTTTGGTGCCTTCAAGAAGCTGCTATTAAACCCAAGTCAACCCCCTTCTCTGCCTTCCAGGGAGCTTGTGTGTCATCCAAGCCCCACCTGTGTGTATCAAGTATGCAAATCTTTCCAGCCACACTCACACTGATGAAAGTACTGGGTTCAGAGATTTGACTCTTCTACTCAAGCAGAAAACGCTTTTCCAGCACTTTGAAGGAATAGAAATTTCCCTAAAGAAATCATTCAGTACTTGTTGAGAAAGCATTACAGTTTTCACAATAATGTATCCTCCTATGAAAACAATCTTTTTTTTAAGCACAAGAATATAAATCCTCAATAAACATTTGTTCTAAAAGAGAGTGGGGTTCTCTGGGTACTACACTAGGACTGTGGGGTGGTGGGGGCATAGGAGTGAGGACTTGTACTCAGGGAAAGGAAGTGAGTTCAGCTCTTACTGACTTCCTCTTTGGGCTTCTAAAACCATACTGTTTCCTTGTAAGAAGCCTGACAGTGGCCTTCTTAGTTGTATCCTGGGGCCCTGTATTTGACCCTGCTCAGGGGTCCTGCATTTAAAACATTTAATTGTTTTCATAAAATGTACAAAAGTCTTAGGACAGTCTTACAAAGTCTGAAAACATTCTGGCCTTCACAAGTGAGATAAAAACCTTAAAGTCTAATACTTGGTTCCACCTGTGTTTTCATCTGCTCCCAACTATCCTGACATAGACAGAGCTGAAGGGTGGGATGAATTACTATGGCATGTAGGCCTTACCTTCTGGAGACCACTCGGGGCTTATTAGAGCACAGGGATACCATTTCAGCTTAAGAGAAGAAGAGAGAGTCTTTGAGAGTGAAGATTGTACCTCCAGGGATGCTGTCAGGGCAGCTGTCCTTCGCCTTCCCATATGTGCTACATTTTACACCAAGATTACAGTAATTTAGAGGTGTATTAGTTATGAATTTCTGTGTATGGATACCCCAAAATTTAGTGGCTTAAAAATACATATTTATGATCTCACAATTTTTGTGGATGAGTAATTCAAGCAAGGCCTATCTGGATTTTCTGCTTAGGGTCTCTCAGAGGCTGTAATTAAGGTGTCAGCTGAGGCTATGTGCTCATTGGAAGGCGTGACAAGGGAAGGACCCACTTCTGTACTCACACAGTTGTTGGCAGGATGCAGTTCCTCAAAGCGTGTTGAACCGGCAGTCCTCAATACCTTGTTGGCCCTTGGTAGAGTTGGCTAGCTCCTTGTCATGTGAGTTTCTCCAACATGACAACTTACTTCATCAAAGCTGGGAGAGAGTTTGCAAACAAGACAGAACTTACAATATTTTCTAAACTAATGATGGAAATGACATCCCATTATTATTCCTTTATTCTATTAGAGGCAAATCAGCAATGCTCAAGGGGTGGGGTAATTACACAAAAGTGTGGTGGTGATCACTGTAATCTTAGAAGTCTTCCTAAGGCAAGGGTTTCTTCTTGAACACCCTACTCAGTTCACTGAAGCAAGTGGCCAACGGTGCCAACATCATCCATATCCATGTCATCAGGGTCAACACTGTTTAATGGCTAAGTGGAGTAGCAGCTGGTAAGAAAACATCAAAGAGACTGGAGCATCTAAAGAAGGAAGAGCAGGTGGTATAGAGGTAAAGGTGGTGTGGGGTCATCCTGAAAGGTAAAGTAAAATGAACCCTTAGAAGCACCTGACTTGCCAGCATTCAGACATAGAAGGGAAGAAAGCTTGGGGACAATATGGCTCTTCCTGGTTCTACCACAGTCTCTGCACTTTGCCCTTGCTCCCAGACCTTAGGGCTAAAGAAGTAACCTTCAGCTTCTATACACATAAACAAACTGATAGAGAAAGCAAACCTTACAGGTTGCAAGGTTTAATTCCTGTTCTCATTAATACATTTAGTATAGCACATCTATAAGTTCAAATTTGATTCTCCTAGCTTGAACATCAGAGAGAATGAGTCACCCAATTGATGGAAAACTAGCACTGGGATCTTAGAACATGTAACTTCCAACTTGGAATGTTTTCCTTGTACCTATCGCTTAAGATCTTCTAACCAAGGAAGATGTGGTGGCTTAAAGCTGTTGAGTTAATGGCCTAGGGTGACAAAACAAGTCATATCTAGTGTCCACTGCCTCCATTCAGGGAAACATTAGATGAGGCAATTAGAATTTGCATACTCAGAGCATCCAGGAAGTGAGCTGTCCAAAGGATATGGTAGCACCATTCATGAGTGATCTCATGCTTTTGTTCTGCTTCTCGGATTGTTTTCCTTCCTTCCAGATTCCTGTTTCTTTAGGAAAGCAGTACAATCATAAAAAGCAAGAAAGTATTACTGAAGAATGACTGGAGAGATGAGGTTCAATTTTTCTAGAAAAAGATGTGGTTTGTGCCCACCCTCAGGGATCACAGTGTTATGAGAATCCAGGGGGGTGTCATGTACATGATATAGTGTGGTGTCTAAAGAATTGTCACTGACATATAACGCAATGGGAATGGGGTACCTGAATTTTTACAACCTGAAGTCTAACTCCAAACCTAAAGTCAGGGTTGACAAATGCATGAATTTATTGGTACTTTGATATGGATTGAGCATGGGGACCCCAGATCCCAGCTTCAGGTTGTGAAACTGAATTTCTCTGGTGTTGGGTGCTGCCTAAGGCATCAGGTTCTTTGAGAAAGCCTTCAGAGGGATTAACATTGAGCACTGTGTCCCAATCAGCAGTCACAGTGACGGAGTCCAGGCCTTGAGAAGGGGCTCTTCTCATGAGGTTTTTCCCCTAGAACTTCCATTGGCCCTGGATCAGAGCCTAAATCAGGCTACTTTCTTAGGTCACAAGGGCACATGTGGTTTCATTAGGCAGATGGAGTGGTAGGTTCAGAGACTTGTGGAGGCTGCCTCCTTCTCACTCCCAGGAGACTCAAGGTCTGTTCCTTCCTTCATTGTGGGGGATGGGGAGCAGGAAAGGAACTCATTATTATATAAGTGTAGCAGTGCTTCCCCACAGAGAGGAGGTTGAGCTGGCAATGAGAAGAGTGGGTCTTTTTCATATGTTGGGATACTTTCCCAGCTTTAGGCAAACTTCTTTTAGGCAGGATTATTCCAAGCTATTGATTGCTGCTTCTATTCCCCGCCAGGGGGACTCCAGAAGGAATAAAAAGTTAACTTCTCCTTTTGTCTTACTGGAAATTATGGCATTCTGATCTCAGGGGGGCATTAATGGCCTTCATGTTTCCTGACCCCAAAGCAAAGTTGTGAGGCATCTGGCACCTGTTGCACAGTCCTGTCCAGTCTCTTCTAAATGAGAGGAGAAATAAGCCAGGTGTTCTCAGGAGAGAGACAGAATGGCAGAGGTGCTGGGGTGAAAGGAGAGCTACTTAAAGGGACCAGTGGTCCCTTAACTTGGTAAGAATGATGTAAAGATGTTTTCCTTAAGTGGATGGTTCTGTCTGGAAATCCTCTAGGAAACAGAATAATTTTTTTAAGGGAAGAAATGATGCTTGCTGAGATGATGAATTATCAAGCCCCATTATTTGGGAGCTGCAAGAAAACACTACATTGAACACACTTGGCATGGAGGCTCTACAACCACAAGCCTTTTACTTGGCCAAATGAGCTTGGACAACGAATGTCCCAGTGGCAACCATGATGGACTTCAGAGCAGAGGCTCTTTTGTATATATTTGCCTGGTAGTGAATATTTGCCTGATACCATTATCCTCTCCCCACCAACCCCACTGCCAGCTATGACTAATAGGATACCTTCCTTTTACATAGGGGCTTTGAACCAGATTTAATTTAGGCAATGCTTATTGCACTTGAATTTTGCAAAACATGCTTTTATGTATATTATCCCACTTAATATTTATAATCCTTCAAAGAAGGTTTCTTAATCCCCTTTCTTAGAAGGGCAATCTGGAGGACAGAGAAGGTAATATGTAGTTAGTGTGCTAGTATGGCAAGAAGGAGCTAGGATGGAGAGCCCCCTTGTACTGATTGGGAATTATCTGGATGTAAATGACAGCAAAAACAATGGGACTGACTTAAGAATCTGTTGATTCAGGTACCTGAGAAAATCTAGCAGTAAGGCTGGCCTCAGGTAGAAGGGTTCAAGCTGGGGCTCAGTTGATGCCATCAAGATTCAGTTTCTATCCATTTCTTGGCACTATATTCTGCACTGACCTTCTGTCTGACATTATGTACCTTTAAGTGTATCTTTCTAGTGTTTGGCCAAGCTAAATATGGGCTGTGTCTCTCATAGTCCCTGCAAAAGTCCCATGTGCCTTATGGTCTCCAGTTGAGTCACATACTGATTCCTAAATGGTCGCTTCTGTCAAAAGCACAAACCCATCTTTTGGCCATGGCTGAGTTATATCCCATTCTTAAATAGGCGTGTCCAGGAAGGACAACTCGATCATTGCATGGACTGAGACTGAGAATTGGGTTAATTTCCTGGAGATCACTAGAGTGACTATTTCCAGAACCTGGAGATCACTAGAGTGACTATTTTGAAACCCAGCGAATGCTGGGTTTCAAAAAAAACCCACCGATATCTACTGCATCCTTCTCTCTCATTGCCAAATTTATGCCTCCTGACTAAAGCTTGGAGTTGCAGGAAATGCTGATTTTGTGGAGACCCTGGGATAGGAGAGAAGTGGGATGGGGCCCAGGATGGGAACCTGAAGTGGGAGGAAGTGGTCAGAGCTTCAACATCCATGTGGATTGACCATCCAATAATCTGGTCTCTCACTGTCTATCTCTTCTCATCCTAGAGCTTTTTACCTCCATTCCAGTTAATTATGGCTGTGGCCCAGAACTTGTCACCAAGAACACTTCTGCCATCTGAAAAAAGTTTGAAATTCCACCTGATTTTATTCTTTCAGCTTATGCCCTCAGTATGCCAATTCTTCAATCTATTCAGGAACTACAAGCCACTGCATACATTTCCAAGTCCACCTGACAGCATTTTTCTCCATTTCCTCCCTCTCCAAGGAAAACTTCATGGTTTCTACTTAATCCCAAACCTACATAGCTCTGCTCTCAACAGCCTACCCCATTTGCCTCTCATCTGTCACGCTTGGCGAAGGTCAGTTCTATGTTTTATAGACCTGTCTTCTAATAAGGGGCTATTTTTTCTTGGATCAAATCACACAAGAAAGTATATTGATGCCACCATACATGTTCTGTACTAATGTCAGCTCCAACACTGCCCGAAGACAATCCAGCCATTCCCTCAGTGCTT
>NC_043712.1:68802811-68807053 GCF_006229205.1 Suricata suricatta | reverse complement strand
CTTGCCCAGGAAACCCAAGTCTCAGATTTCAGCTATTATGTGCAGAGACAATAATATCTAATAGGGGTGGCCCTGAGACCTGGGACAAATGAAGTTTTGAGTAGTGTTCACGGTGCATGTTACCGAACGGGTTGGGGGTGCTGATGGTGACCACGTGTGCCTTCCAGCCCCTAGAGAGCCCCGTGCCCTGGACGTGCCTTTATGGTCATGACAATGAGGTGTCAAGATGCAGGTTCATACACTCAATTGGGACTCTTCATTTCTGATTCTTTGTGGAATCAGCACTTGGAAGAATGCTCATAGTTTACTGGTTGTTTTCAAAGGAGCCACCGCTGCTGGGACCTAGCGATGAGTCTTTAGGAATGGTTTGTGGGAACCCTAGGAATAGGCCAATCGAGGAATTGTGGGCAGAAAGAGACAGAACCTTTTGTCACTCCTTGCAGGAACCAGGATAGCAGGGCGTGCGCCTCTCCAGCATGCGGATTACATGTATTTTTTGTTTTTTATTAAGCAGAAACTCTCATGTAATTGCCTTAAATTGCAGGTGTTGTTATATTTATGCCTACTGTGTGTCCCATTTCTGTGTTAGGAAGCTCACTATGTTTATCATAGTAAGAGGTGAAAGCAAATTGTATTTGTGACTATTTCCACTATTAGAAAGTGCACTATTAGTGTATTTGAAAGATATGGAAAAGTAGAGGAGAAACTTCATAGATTCCCACCTTCAAAACAATTACAATTACCTCTCTGATGCATCTTTTAGAGATTTTGCTGTGCTTACTTTTAACATTGTTTCAATCATATGTACTTTAAATGAAAAACACTATCAGAAACATTTTAATGTCATTATAAACTTTCATAACATTTTTTGATAATATTCTATTAAGTGGTAGGATATTAAATTCCACTTTTTGTTGGCATTTGGGTAGTTTCTAAGTTTCTCTAATTTTAATATTTTGCTCACTATATTTGGTAATAATTGTACTTACTTGTCAACTTTTCTCTTCCCAACAGCACAGAGCTTTTCCTAACGTTTTGATTAACCAGGATTCTGCTGCGCTTGGCCAAATGCTTTCTCTTTCTCCAATCTTCTTAGATGAGTTATCCACTCCTCTGGTTATGTGTTTCAGTGTTGGATTCTCCTCTGAGTGTCAAGCTAATGAAAGGCCCCTCCCCCCATTTGCTAATAGATCCTCAGTGTAAGATCTTCCAAACTTAACCTGTTGTCTTCTTTCATCTCCAGCCTTCCCTTCCCCAGACACTCTGAGTGTCAGTAGCACCTGAACGTCCAAGCAAGAAACACAAGAGCCATTTTACATTCTTCCCTCTTTATTTTTCCTGTATCTAGTTAGATACCACATGGAGGAGCTGAAAAAATATGCTGTACAGAGAAATCCTGGAGCTCTTACTGTATACTACCTTCCCCCCAAATCGAAGGTAAGAACCTTCAGGCCAGGAGCTCTATTTTTATAGTTAATTTTTAATTATATTAGTAATATATGTTCACATTCTCCTGAGTCAAAATTAAAACATTCTCATTAAATACCCCATTTCAAAACAAAAACAAGTGTTTCATTCCACGTCAATTAATTACTTTTCCTGCTATTTAGATCAATATAGACAATTGGTTTCCTACTTGATTTAATTCAGTCTGCTACTATTACTATTTTAAAACATTTCTTAATGTTCATTTATTTTTGATAGAGACAGAAAGAGAGTGCAAGTGGGGGAGGCACAGAGAGAGGGAGACAGAGAATTTGAAGCAAGCTCTGGTCTCTGAGCTGTGTGAATAGTGCCCAACATGGAGCTCGAACTCACAAACCACAGGATCATGACCTGAGCCAAAGTTGGCCGCTTAACCAATTGAGCCATCCAGGCACTCCTGCTCCTATCAATATTTATTTTGGTGCCCAAATTGTCATATTCTTTACTTCAGTCTGACTTCTGTGTTCTTTTGATTCGTCTCAATCACTTTCTACTTTCTGACGTAAAATGATATTTTAGACTCATTGTATAGTTTTCCCTGCATAATCCTGGGTTCAGCCATTTTTCTAAGTAACCCTGCTTTCTTTAATGGAGAATGGTATTGAGAAGCCAAGATCAGTGTGCTAGATGTATTCATTATTATTAGGATGTTGCTGCCTGTTGGTCCTCTCAGTAAACAGAGGAAGGGAATATATATAAGCATATACACATATACAAATTCACACATTTAAATATTAGTTTATTTCTCTCTATATCTATATATGTTATATATTATATATATATATACATACGTATGTGTGTATATATATATATATTATTAGTTCATATCAGTACTTCTAGTTACTATCTAACACCACTGGGTTCATTCTAGTTTTCTACCTTTCCATGTTTTTATTTATTTATTTATTATTTTTAAATGTTTGTTTTGTGAAAGAGAGAGAGAGACAGAGAGACAGAGAGAGACAGAGCATGGCTGGGAATGGGACAGAGAGAGAGAGAGAGAGAGAGAGAGGGAGACACAGATTCAGAAGCAGGTTCCAGGCTCTGAGCTGTCAGCACAGAGTCTGAGATGGGGCTCAAACCCAGAGAGCAGGATCATGATCTGAGCAGAAGTTGCTGAGCTTAACTGTCCTAGCCACCCAGATGCCCCTACCTTTCCATGTTTTTAACTTCTTTCTCTAACAATGAGAAACCTGGTTCCATTATTTTTTACATGTTTGTACTTGTTCAATCAGGCCTCCTGTATGGGATGCAATTTCTCATCACCACCGTCTCCTCCATGTATGGGTACCTCTCCTAGTGCTTAGATAACAATGTGTGTGGTAGTTGTGCTGCGTGGACACCAGTCCTGCACCAGGCGACTCTTCTGTGCCAAGCCCCCCTTCATGCTGCTTGGGCTCTGACTCTCAGCTCTGGGACACTGCTGACACCTCTCTAGCTGCCCTCCTCGACCCCTTTTGGTGCGGATACCCATTTTGCTTGGTTTAACCTATTGCCTCTAAGACTGAATTACTTAGAAAGGGAAAAGAAAGAAATGCTGTATCCCCTCCCCCCTTTTTCTGGAGGCATAATCAATATGTAAAAAAAACTCATGTATTTGAAAGTCTACAACTTCATGAGTTTTGATAATGAAATCATAATCAAGATAACAAACATCCATATATTCCCATTAATTTGAGTTTTTTAAATGAATGTTTCTGAGTAATTGGAGCTCCCTCTAGAACTGCATCTGCCCTTGTTTCATGGCCTTTTCTCACAGCATGGCCCCCAAACCCCAGTCTTCGCTCCTGCCTCAAAGAAAGAGACCACCTGCTGCCCCCAAGCCAGAGGAGATGTTGAGCTCTCTGCACTTGCCAAACGAAGAAAAAGAACAGCAAGAAGCAGTTGAACGTATTGATGAAAAAACAAATTGAAATACACAGACTTAATGAAGAAGCCAGTGAGGAGATTTTGAAAGTAGCACAGAAATATAACAAACTCCACCAACAATTTTTTCAGAAGAGGTTGGAATTGATTGCCAAAATCCCAAATTTTTTGGTAACAACATTTGTCAACCATCCACCAGTGTCTGCCTGGGGAGGAGGATGAAGAGGCACTGCATTCTTTGACAAGAGTTGAGGTGACAAAATTTGAATATATTAATTCAGGTTACAGAATAGATTCTTATTTTGATGAAAACCCTTACTTTGAAAATGAAGTTCTCTCCAAAAACTTTCATCTCAGTGAGAGTGGGTGATCCGTCTTCAAAGTCCACTGAAATCCTAAAATGAACAAATCAAGAGACTGTAGATGCTGGCGAGGGTGTGGAGAGACGGGCACCCTCCTACACTGTTGGTGGCATGTAAAATGGTGCAGCCACTCTGGAAAACAGTGTGGAGGTTTCTCAAAAAACTATCCATAGAACTCCCCTATGACCCAGCCATAGCACTGCTAGGGATTTACCCAAAGGGATACAGAAGTGCTGATGCATAGGAGCACATGTACCCCAATGTTCATAGCAGCACTGTCAACAATAGCCAAAACATGGAAAGAGCCTAAATGTCCATCACCTGATGAATGTATCAAGAAGATGTGGTATATATACACAATGGAGTACTACATGGCAATGAGAAAGAATGAAATCTGGCCATTTGTAGGAAAGTGGATGGACCTTGAGGGTGTCATGCTAAGCGAAATAAGTCAGGCAGAGAAGAACAGATACCATATGTTTGCACTCATAGGTCTAACAGGAAACTTTCAGAATGATCTAGCTTCAAG
>NC_043712.1:68787864-68802711 GCF_006229205.1 Suricata suricatta | reverse complement strand
AAAAGGTAGCTACTTTTTTGCATGGACCTCAAGTATATTGTAGTATAGAGGTGGAATTTAAGGAAAGGTATTAAGCAGGCTATGTTTTAGCTTATGGGCAAGTAATAAATTGTATCATTTATATTGAATGTATCATAGATAAGCTGCTATATAATGATTGCCACTTCAGATAGCTGTGAAATTAGGTGATTAACTAGTTGTTACTTAACCTTTTAATTTCTGTATAAGTCTAATTACATAAAATAGAAGTTGGGGTTCTGATTTTTTACTTTGCTTATCCATTTGGAGTGTCGTTGTAACTACTGTATTGTAAATGATGGCAAATAATTGCATATGTTAAAAAAATAGTGTTATATTCTAAAAAAATAAAAAATAAAGTTACAAACAAAAAAACAAAAAACAAAGTCCACTGAAATCAAATGGAAATCTGGAAAGGATTTGATGAAGCATTCAAGTCAAACATAGAATAAATCCAGCAGGAAGAGATAGTGTGAGGAACTGGAGAGCTTTTTCACCTGGTTTATTGTCCAGATGCAGGTGAGTTAGGAGAGATGATATTTGGCCAGATCCATTACACCACTACTTGGTTCTTGATATGGGTGATGAAGAAGGGGAAGGAGAAGAAGAAGAAGATGATGATGATGAAGAAGAAGGATTGGAAGATAGTGATGAAGACAGAGATGAGGATGAAGGTGAAGTAGATGAAGTTGATGATGTGGGGGAGTAAGGAGAGGAGGCTGAAGGAGAAGATGACTAGTGAACACTGATGGATTCCAACCTTCCTTTTTTAATTTTCTCCAGTCCCTGGGAACAACTTACAGTCTTTTTTTTATTCTTTTTCCTCCTCCTTTTGTGCTGCCCTGTTTTTTTGAAGTCTCTTTTCTCTCCTTTTTTTACATTATTTTTTTAAATTATTTATTTATTTTTGATAGAGTGGGGGGAGAGAGAGAACGAGCAGGGGAGGAATAGACAGAGGGAAACACAGACAGGCTCCGTGCTCAGCTGTCAGCACAGAGCCCAATGTGGGGCTCAAACCCACCAACCGTGAGATCATGACCTGAGCCAAAGTTGACTGAGCCACCCAGGTGCCCCTCTTTTCTCTCCCTTTATACCATGGTTCTTGACTTATTTTGGGGGGGAAATGCCTTGAGCAGAATACTGTGGGAAAAGAATCTCTATCCCTTTCTTTTCCGAATTCATTTTTATCCCTTCCTGTCTCAACAGAAACTTTATGGAATCAACACCATTGTACTCTGGGAAAAATGAAAAATGTTCTGCCCCCTTAGCTCTGCTGGGAGCTGGAGGGTGCTAGGCCCCTGTGTAGTAGTGCATAGAATTCTGGTGTTTTTCCTCCTTTCTCTGTCTATTGGGCTCAGAGATCACACTGTGTCTCTACGTGAATATGAACAGTTAGTATTTACCAACACA
Organism: Suricata suricatta; assembly: GCF_006229205.1. Lineage (NCBI taxonomy): Eukaryota > Metazoa > Chordata > Mammalia > Carnivora > Herpestidae > Suricata > Suricata suricatta. Next base: position 68,801,283 of record NC_043712.1, on the reverse strand, counting down.
CATCTGCTTTCTCTTGTTTAAAAGAAGGAAAAAAAAAACTTTAAAAATCAGGTTATAGAAGGGGGGGTTTGAGAGGTTTGAGTGAGTTAAGTGGGCATTTTGACAACATGGCTTCTCCTTTGCCAGGTTTAATTGTGATGTTTAATGGGCACCCTTGCAGTTGAAGATGACACTTTTAAAATAAAATTCTCTCCCAATGATGATTTGAGCCCTGCTACTTGATAGGAGAATCGGCAGAACCTGTAAAATCTTATTTGAAATTGACATTCTCTTGTAATTTTGTTCTGGCTTATTTTTAAATTTTCTTTTTGTTTCACCAGAAAGGAAAGATGGTGCTCAGTTTTAAATGTTTAAAGTGTACACATTGCTTTGTTACAGTAAGACTAAATGGGTACACACGAAAAAATAAAGTGAAAGCTTTTATTTTGAGATGAAAGCAGATTCACATGCAGTTGTAAGAAACAGAGAGAGTTCTCTTTGGACTCTGTGTCTCCCTCTCTCTCTGCCCCTTCCCTGTTCATGCTCTTTCTCTCTCTCTCAAAAATAAATAAATATTAACACAAATTTAAAAAAAAAGAAATATAGCTCATGTATACTTTATCCAGCTTTCTCCAATCATAGTATCTTAAAAAACTATGGTATAATATGACAATCAAGATTGACATTGAGACAGTCAAGGTATAGAATACTTCTGTCACTGCAGGTATTCCTCCTGTTGCCATTTTATATACACACACTTCCCACCTGCCCCTACTCTCCTGCAGCTGTTTTTCCATTTTTATAATTTTGCCATTTCAGTAGTATTTTCTATATATGGAGTCATGTGCTATGTAATGTGCTGGAATTTGCCTTTTTTACTCAGCTTAGTTTCTCTGGAGATTCATCTAGGCTGTTGTGTGTATCAGTTCACTTTTTTTTTTTTTTATTGCTGAGTAGTATTCATCCTATGGATGTATGGATGTACTATAGTTTGTTTAACCATTGGTTGAACAGCAGCTGGGTTTCTCCAGTTTTGAGTAAAAACACCATGAACATTTGTATACAGGTTTTTGTGTGAACATAAGTTCTTTATTTTTCGGTGATGAATGCCCAGTAGGTGATCACCTAGTTGCATGTTTAGTTTTTTAAAATACAGAAACTGTGGCTGTTCTGTTTTATATTTTCATGAACAACATGAATGATCCAGTAGATTCTCTTCACCTTTGCCAGGATTTGGTGGTGTCATTATTTAAAAAAATATTCTTGGGGGTCACCAGGTTGCTCAGTTGGTTAAGCATTGGACTTCAGCTCAGGTCATGATCTCACGGTTCATGACTTCGAGCCTCATGTCAGGCTCTGTGCTGACAGGCTGGAACCTGCTTCAGATTCTGTGTCCCCCAAAAGAGGTGGTGGTGATGGTGGAGGGCACTTAAGGAGAAGAGCACTGGGTGTTGTAAGGAAAACAATTTGACAATAAAATATTATGGAAAAAAAATAAAATGATGACTACATGATCAATATTTAAAAAAAAAAGATTCTGTGTCCCCCTCTTTCTCCGCCCCTCTCCTGCTCACACTCTGTCTCTCTCAAAAATAAACATTATTTAAAAAAAAATTACTTAGCCATTCTGTTAAGTGTGTTATGATATATCATTGTGGTTTTAATTTGCACTTCCTGAATGACAATTGATATTAAAATTTTTTCTTGGGCTAATCTGCCATCTGTCTTTTGGTGAAAAATACATGCTTCTTCATGTCTTTTGTCCAGGTTCTAATTGGATTATTTGCTTTTTTTTTTTTTTTTTTTTTACCAGCGAGTTGACAGAGTTCTTTATATTTTGTTGATACTAAGCTTATGTTGAACATGTGGTTTGCAAGTAGTATTTCCTCCCAGTCTAAAGCTTCTCCTTCCATCCTCTTCACAGTTTGCAGAGCAATTGTTTTAAAGTTTGATGAAGATCAATTGATAAACTTTTCCTATTTTGGGTTGGTGTCACATCTAAGATCTCTGTGCCTAGCTTTAGATCTTGAAGAGTTTCTTCTATTTTGATTCAAATCTGTGATCCATTTGAGTTAATTTTTAAAAAGGTTTATTTATTTTGAGGGAGAGAATGTGAGTGTGTGAGCAGGGGAGGGGCAGAGAGAGAGAGGGAGAGACAGAATCCCAAGCAGGCTCTGTGCTATAAGCCCAGAGCTGGAGGCTGAGCTTGATCGCAGGAGTTGTGAGATCATGACCTGAGGAAGACCCTTAGCCACTCAGGTGCCCAGAATTAAATTTTATATTAAGGTATGAGACTTAGGCTGAGGTTCATTTTTTTGGCGTGTGAATGTCCACTTGCTCCAGCGCTGTCTACTGAAAAGCTAACTTTACTCCGTTGAATTGCTTTTGTACTTTGTTAAAAGTTCTTTGAATATACTTGTATGGTTCTATTTCTGAGTTCTCTATTCAGTTTCACTGATGTACATATCTGTGTTAATTATGCGCAGTCTTGGTTATTGTAGCTGTAATAAACTAAGTTTTAAAATTGAGAGACTGATTCTTTCTGCTTTTTGTCTTTTTTGAAATTGCGTTAGCTATTCCAGTTCCTTTGTCTTTCCAAATAAGTTGTAGAAAATTGTGTCTATAGAAAAATCTGCTGGGATTTTGATAGCAACTGTGTTAAATGTGTATGTCAATTGAAGGGAATTGATATCTTTATTATGTTGAATCTTCCAGCCTATGAACATAGTATAGCTCTCCCTTTATGTTTTCTTTAATTTCTTTCAAAAATATTTTGTAGCTCTCGGCATCTAAGTTCTGAACATGTTTTGCACACATAGATATTTTATTTTTTAGTGATTGTGATACTGTATTTTAAACTTTTGTGTCTGTGTTCTCATTGATAATATATAGAAATCAAATAGATTTTGTATGTTTGTTTTATATTCTTTGACCTTGCTGACCTCACATATAAGTTCTCAGAGATGTTTTTGTAGATTCCTTTAGATTTTTTTGTAGATAATCATATCATCTACAAATAAGGGCAGTTTAACTTCCTCCTTTATGATCTCTATACTTTATTGCACTGGCCGGGACTTTGAACACTGAGTTTAATAATAAGAATGGTGAGAGCAGGCAGACTTGCCTTGTTCCTGGTCTTAGGGTGGAAGCGTTCAGTCTTTTGCCATAAATATCATGGTAACTGTAGGTTTTTTGTAGTTGCTTTTTGTCAAGTTGAAGAACTTCCCTTTTTTGCTATTTTTCTGAGAGTTTTTAATTATGAATGGATGTTGAATTTCATCAAGTGTTTTTCTGTATTAATAGATATGATCTTATGATTAGTCTTTTTAGTTTATTAAATAGGGTAGATTATAGATTGATTTTTTAATATTGATCAAGCCTTGAATCCCTGGAATAAATGCTACTTGGTTATGTATATAATTCCCTTTATATATTGTTGAATTCTGTTTGCTAATATTTTGTGAAGGATATTTACATGTGTATACAGGAATGATATTGGTCTGTAACTTCCTTAATTTTGTACTGATTTTTTTAATATTAAATTGTTCTTAATGTTTATTTCTGAGCCAGAGAGAGTGGGAGAGGGGCAGAGAGAGGGAGACACAAAATCCAAAGCAAATTCAAGGCTTTGAGTGTCACCACAGAGCCTGACTTGGACTCAAACTCACAAACCACAAGATCATGACCTGAGCAAAAGTCAGGTGCTTAACCAACTGAGCCACCCAGGCGCTCCTTGATTTTTTTTTCTCATTTCTGTATTGGGGTCGTACTTTGTAAAATGAATTGAAAAGTGTTCTCTCCTCCTCTATTTTCTGGAAGAGATTCTGTGGAAGACATTCTGTAGAATTGGTGGTAATTCTTTAAATACTTAGTTGAATTTTCCAACGCAACTACAGGCCTCTGGAGATTTTCTTTTTTGGGAGTCTTCAAATTAAAAATTCATTTCCTTTACAGTTACAGAGCTCCTCAAATTATCTGTTTCATATTAGTGAGTTGTGATAATTTGTGTTTCATAAGAAATTTACCTATTCCATCTAAGTTTCCAGATTTACTGGTAAAAAATTGTTGAGAACGTTCCCTTATTATTGTTCAAATATTTTTAAATCTTCAATGATGTTCCCCTTCTCATTCCTGATTTCCTCATTTCCTGATAAGTTTGGTTAGAGGTTTATTATTATTATTATTATTATATTTTATCTTTTCAGATAACTAGTTTTTGGTTTAAATGCTTTTTCTCTACTTTTTTGGTATGTATTTTCTATTTCTTTGGTTACTTCTCAGGCTTTTATTATTTCTTTTCTTTTACTTACTTTGGGTTTAATTTGCCCTTCTTTTTTTAGGTGCTTAAGGCAGAAGCTAAAGTCACTGAATTGAGACTTTTCTAATATATACATCTAGTGCTATAATTTTTTCTCTAAACATTACTCTAACTGCATTCCAGAAATTTCAGTATGTTGTGTTTTGTTTTCATTAAGTTCAAAATACTCTTTATTTGGTTTCTTCTTTGATCCACGGATTATTTAGAAGTTTTTATTTAATTTCCAAGTACATAGTAAAACCTTGGTTTGTGAGCATAATTTGCTCCAGAAACATGCTTATAATCCAAAGCACTTGTATATCAAAGGGAATTTCCCCATGAGAAATAATGGAAACTCAGATGATTCATTCTGCAACCCCAAAATATTCATATAAAAGTGATTACAATAATGCAATATAATACAAAAGAATTTAAAAAATACAAAATATAAAGAAAAATAACAAATTAACCTGTCATTACCTTTGAAAACCTCCATGGCTGCTGGTGTGAGGGAGATGAGAGAGGAGGGTTATTGTGTAGACAACTTTCACTGTCACTAACAGATTTTGACTACACTACTAATAAACTCTTGTCATATTGGTTTAATGTAACTGGCAACAATAAGGCAGCAGAGGAGAAGGTCTATATCTCTGGGCAGCTTGACCTGGAATGAAGCAAAGTATACCTAACCTTACTCTAGTATGGAAAAACAAAGGACTATCCATAGGTGCTTTGACATGATAAAAATTACACTAGTAGCAGTTGTGAGCACCTTCCAATGTTCTGAAAAATCACTCATTTCTCCCAAACACCATGGCCTGAGACCGAGCATCTAAGCATGGGAGACAATTCTCCCACAATCCCACAGGAAGAAAGAGAGAAGAACCATGGGCTCAGTTGTGATGTTTGGCATCATGTACTACTCATATTGCAAGACATTGCTCATTTATCAAGTTAAAATTTACTAGAAATGTTTCCTCTTCTTGTGGAACACTTGCAGAACAAGTTCCTTGCAATCCAGGGTTTTACTGTGTTTGGGGGATTTTCAAAGGCTTTTCTTTTATTTTAAAGTTTATTTATTTTGAGGGAGGGTGTGTGCACAAGAGAAGTGGGAGCAGAGAGACAGGGTGAGAGAGAATCCAAAGAAGGTTCCACACTCAGCATTGAGCCCTGGGTGCCCCCAGATTTTTCTGATATTAATTTAAAAAATTCCCTGTGGTAGAAGTACATACTTTGTCCAATTTGAACAGTTAAATTTATTTGGTACTGGTGGTGGTGGTGGTGGTGGTCGTGGTGGTGGTGTGTTTGTGTGTGTGAGATTTATGTTTATGTTTCAACACAGAATGTATTTTATCTTGGTAAATCTTTTTTTAATGTTTATTTATTTTTAAGAGTGAGAGAGAGAGTGGGAGTGGAGGAGGGACAAAGAGAGAGAGAGGTAGACATAGAATCCAAAGCAGGCTCCACGCTCTGAGCTGTTAGCACAGTTTGACATGGGGTTCAAACTCATGAACCATGAGATCATGACCTGAGCCAAAGTCGGATGTATGAGAACTTTTCCCAGCAGAAATCTGAGAGATTTGAAGACAGAGGAGAGGTGGGAGAAATTCAAAATGTGAGAGAGTCTTTGATCTTCTGTTGCTGGTTTTGAAAATGGGGGAAGGCAACCATGAGCTCAGATAGTTACTAGAAGTTATAACAGCCCTCAGCTGATAGATAGAAAGCAAATAGACTTTATTTCTACAGTTGGGAGGGTCTCAATTATCCCAACAATGTGAACGATCAAGGAAACAAACACAGAGTCTCAGGAAGGAATATACCATGTAGGCATCTTGATTTTAGCCTGATAAGGCCTGTACCAGTGTTTTCTTGATCAGAACTGTAAGATAATTACTTTGTGTTGTTTCAAGACACTACATTTGTGGTATTTTGTTTTGATAGGAATGGAAAACTAATGTAGACTGTTTACATTTAATGTGATCATTGATTTACTTGGGTTTAGATCTACTTTCTTGCTATTCATTTGCTCTTTGTCTCTTGTGTTATTTGTACTTCTTCACACTTTTCACCCTTCATTTGGATTGAGTAATTTTTATATCATTTTCCTTCTATTTTGGGACTTATTAGCTCTGTGTTTTTTAGTGGTTACTTTATAGCTTATCATACATATATTAAATATATAACAGCCTATCTTAAGTAATATGCCACTTCATATAGTGTTTCTCTTTTACTTGTCTTATCCTATTGAAAATATCTGTTTAAATGTGTCTACCTATACTTGTCAGAACTATTTTGGATACAAGTGGATAGAAATCAGATCCAAAGTAACTTAATAAAAAGTAATGCTCTGGTTGGTCTCATATGTAATATTTGCTAATTCCTGAACAAAAAATGTGGTCATAGGGATAGAGGAACTGATGGGCCAGTCTCGGTTATGGGCCCACTTTTGTGATCAGAATGGCACTAAGTTGATTGCCTCCTGAGCTAACATGAAGTGGGTATAGTTCCTGAAAGATCAGATGATTGGATGGAAAACTATGCTTGACAGAAGAGAAACACTAGAGTTCTCATTTTCCACTACATTTCAAAGATAGACTGCAAGCTCCTATAGGTCACTTTTTAGTTGTTATAGTTGATGTTTTAAATTACTTTTTAAAATGTAAGCAACACATGATTAAATTATCTATATTAAAAATTAAAGCAGCCTCCGTAAGTTTAAAGACCCTCACAGATCACCCCTTCCTAGGAAGTAAACGCTCTACTACTGTCATGAGTATGGTGTACATCCTGTACTATGCATTGACCTAGAATATGTATAGTTTATTTATTTAACATAAAAAGGCATCTAATTGTTCATATTACTCTGCAGCATATCTTTTTTTTTAATTCAACAGATATCTTGTCAATCTATCCATAATATTGCATGTGGCTATACCTCATTCCTTTTAACTTCAGCAGTTGTTGTTTTTTAGCATGCTGCTCATTTGTTTCCTATTTTTCAGTATTGTAAACAATGCTTCCATGAACAACTTTGTGTGTGCCTCATTGTGCATATTGTTAAGTGGTTTTCTAGAGTATGTACCTAGAATTGGAATTTCTGGGTCAAAATCTTCCTGGTTTTAAAATTGTGTTTGTAAGCTCAGAGCCTAGAGCCTGCTTCAGATTTGGTGTCCCTCTCTTGCTCTGCACCTCCCCTGCTCATGCTCTGTCTTTCTCTCTCTTTTTCAAGAATAAGTAAACATTAAAAAAATAAAATAAAATCATGTTTGCTTAAATTTTTTAATGAATAAAAATATTTTTGAATAGGAAGTAAATGGATATGGTAAAAAAAAAATGAAAAGTTTTGTAATGAAAAGTAGTCTCTTTTAGTCTGGAACACTTCCTCAGTTGATGGTTGATGGTCATAAATGTTAAATATTACAAGCCATTAACTTTATAATATGTCTCTCCACTTGAGTTTGTCTGATGTTTCGTCCTATTTATTTTTAGGTTATATGTCTTTGGTAGCAATAGCACACAAGTGAGGCTGATTTCTTCTTTCATCCTATCAAGTCATGCTTGCTGTTTATTAATCCTATTACCCATGATAGTCGGTTGAATCATTTGATTAATTTGTTGTGTGCCAGACATTTATAGTTTTCTTCTTCGTAATGACTGTTTTGTGGGGAGGCACTTTAAAACTATATATATATCTTTTTACTCATCAAACTTTTCTTTCTTCATTTCTACTTGAATGGGCTCATGGTTTTCTGTCTTATTTAGATAAGTATAGTCTGTTACTATCAGTATTTATTTTGATGTTCATATTGCCACAGGTTTGGACAGTGGGAGCCCCTTGAAACTAACTTCTGGGTACTTTCTGACATATCCCCATCATTCTTTGGACATTTTCTTACTTTCCTTTATAGTACCGTATGTCAGGACCATCTGGTATTTTCCCTGCACCAGTCTTGAATAAGCCATTTCTGTAAGATATCCTGGTTCTGTTTGTTGGAGTATGGTATTTAGAAGCCAAAATATGGGTGCTAAGGGTTCTACGTGTATTCATTGTTACTGGAGTATTTTTGTTCCCATGCCTTCTCAGTAGACACACACACACAATATGCATCTATATTCATTTTATATCTACTAGTTTTCACTCTATACTATGAGTTTTCACTAGTACCTCCAGCTGCAGTCAAACATCCAATGTTGCAGTGTTTATTTTAGCTCTTTCCCTTTCCCTATCTATAACCTCCTTCTGTAATAATGAGAAATCTGTCTCCTATTATTATTTTAAAAATTATGATATAATTGACATTTAAAAAGGCTCCAATTATTCTTAAAGCAGGGAACACTAGTGATATTTAATAGACCAATATTAATTTTTCTTCTCTGTGAGCCGCTCACGTGCCCCCTCCTCTCTCTGACTTGAGTTGGAGTAGGGGAAATAATTGTGCAACATGAAAGTACATATGACTGAGGTTTTTTGTCAGTTTAATCTGCATGTATCCTCTTAGAAAATGTCAAATTGAGTAGAATCTCTAATTTCATATTTGTAGGTATTTATATTGTATTATCACAGTCAAGAGAAGCAAAATCTCAGATTTATCATAGTTATACTTCAAGTGAGAGAAATGAATTATTTCATATGAAACTGTCTTTATAAATCATTTTATATCATACTGACTTTATATATTTTTAAAAAAATTTTAATGTTTTATTATTTTTTTAAATCTTAGAGAGAGAGAGAGAGAGAGAGAGAAAGAGAGAGAGAGAGAGAGACAGCACGAGCAGGGGAGGGTCAGAGAGAGGGAGACACAGAATCTGAAGACAGGCTCCAGGCTCTGAGCTAGCTGTCAGCACAGAGCCCAACACGGGGCTCGAACCCACAAACCATGAGATCGTGACCTAAGCTGAAGTCGACGCTTAACCAACTGAGCCACACAGGCGCCCCTGACTTTATATTTTTAATGACAATGAATGCAACTGATTCCATGTTGTGACTATGAGCATACCTCTTTGAATTTATTTTAAGCATTTATTTAAAAATTTTTCTCTTTATCTTGAAAATATTTTTTATAATTTTCTAAACTGCCAGCTATGCTTTTACTTTTCAAGATTTATAGTTAACATTACAATCAAGTATAAAATGTTAGACTTTTTCACACTTTAAGCACTTATTTAAAAAATTTGTTCTCATTAATTGGAAAATCTTTTTGATTTTTTGATCTAAGCTGCCAGCTACCATTTTACTTTCCAAGATTTATGGTTAACATTGGAAGTAGATATAAAATGTTATACTTTTTTCACACTTACATGTTTTGAAATGAAGTAATCTTTAATTAAAGATGATATTTGATTTATTGATAACATATTTCCTCCTAATAATTTGGAGTAACTTAAATGTACTCTCAACTATTGTTTTTCAGGTATTTGGCCTGATATCATTTCTCAACCCACATATTTTCCATTTATGTCTGTAAATACACCGTGTAGTGACTAGGCGGGACTTCTCTGACCTCTAATTTTGAATATTGAACAAGCTACTTCTATATTTAGATGTCAAATAGGAAGCTTAAATTAACATGCACAAAATAAAACCCTTGTTTTTGTTTGTTTCTTTTAAATCAAATCTTATTTTCCCACATTTCCCCCTAGCTCAGTGATAGCAATATCTTTCTTTAGGTTTCTCAGGTCAAAACTCTGGAATCAGGGGCGCCTGGGTGGCTCAGTCGGTTAAACCTCTGACTTTGGCTCAGGTCAGATCTCACGTTCGTGGGTTCGAACCCCACATCAGGCTCTGTGCTGACAGCTAGCTCAGAGCCTGCAACCTGCTTCCAGTTCTGTGTCTCTTTCTCTCTCTGCCCCTCCCCCTCTCATGCTCTGTCTCTCTCTGTATCAAAAATAAAATAAAAACATAAAAAAAAAACCTCTGGAATCAGCTTTACCTTCTTTCTTGCTTCTATATCCCATAATTGGTCCATCATTATATCTTTGATAGTATATCCAGAATCTATTCAATTCTATTTCCTCCTAACTATCTTAGTGGTTCAAGATACCATCATCTCTGGTCTGAATTCTTAAAGTAGCCTCCCTATTGACTTCCTGCTTCCTTGTGTACTTTATAGTCTATTTTCTACCTTGAAGCCAGAGTGATTTTTTAAAAACGTATATCGTTTTACATGTCTGCTCAGAACTTTTAATATTATCTTTTTAACTCAGGAAAAAAAAAAAAAAAGCCCAGTGGCCTCTGAGTACCTTCCATATGATCTCCATATGGCCTCATCTCCAACATTCTTTCCCTCCCTCCTTCAACTCTAGCCATGCTACTGGCCTTCTTGTCCTTTGAACATACGAAGCATTTGCCTACCTCAGGGCCTTTGGAATTATTATTCTCTCAGGCTGGAATACTCTTTACTATGACATTTGCTTGGCTTAAATCCTTCAGTTTTTTTTTCTTTTTTTTAATCTCTGCTCAAATATCACCTTGCCAGAAAGAGCTTTCTTGATTGACCTAGGTAAAATAGCATTTACCTCGTACATGCTCCCTATTTCATCCCTATTTATCCTATGTTTTTCTAATAGTCCCCCCAGACTAGAAAGTCCATAGACTCCAAGGCTTTTTTTTTTCCTTATTAGATGCCCTTAGTGTTTGGAACAGTGCCTAGAATATAATTGGTGTTCAATTAATATTTGTGGAACAAATAAATGAAAGCACCTTATGAGAGAAAGAATCTATTTTGTTCAGATTCTAATAATACCAGTTGATGCAAGACACTTCCTGATGCTTCCTTCTCTTCCCTTTGCCTGGCTGCATCTCTGGTGAAAGCAGATGCAAATTTGTGTGTAGAACTGGGTATGGGGTGGGTAAGAAAATGGCAAGGCAGGGAACTAGAGAAAAGGAAGACCGTATCTTTCTTTCCTCTCCCAGCCTGAAAGGACTACCAATTCGACAAAGGGAATTTTTAACTTTAAATGAATTTGGTGTTTTGATTATTAAACTGGACTGGACATTTTAATTACTGAGCTAGTGTATTCTTGGCACTACAGCTGACTTAAAAGTAGAGTGTTTAAGGAAATTATGGGATCTCTTTTCACCCAATTTTTCCTTCAAAGAGTAAGATGAAAATGAGTCTGTGGATTGGTTATAAAGGGCCTGTGAAGGGAGATGAAGTTTTTGTCATTCCCCCACCTCCCCATATTCTATGCAGGTTTGTCTATTCAACCCAGTGGTTATGCTTCTATTGTGGTTTTTATCATAATGCTTAGTAGTCTATTGTTTACATATTTGTCTCCTTTACTAGACTCTGAGCTCAAGAAGAGAAGGCCAGTGTTTTACTAATCCTGTTTATCTAAGACCTGCCAGGGAGCCTGATATACAGCACCCATTTAGTATTTGTTGAACAATGTCCTGTCTCCATCTCAATTCAAGGATTACTTGAATACGAAAAATACCTTGAGTATCAAAAATGCAGTAGCTGATGATAAAAAGGAGGCTGATTGCTTAGCTATTTAAAGAGATTATACTGTATTCTAAGATTTATATCCATTTACCATGATGAAAACTCCCATTCTTTTTTTTTTTTTTTTTTTGAGAGAGAGAGAGACAGAGCATGAGTAGAGGAGGGGCAGAAAGAGAGGGAGACACAGAATCTGAAGCAGGCTCAAGGCTCTGAGCTGTCAGCACAGAGGCCAATGCAAGGCTCTAACTCATGAACTGCGAGATCATGACCTGAGCTGAAGTTGGCTGCTTAACCAACTAAGTTACCCAGACACCCTTCTTTTTTTTTTTTAAAGTTTTTTAATGTTTATTTATGTTTGAGAGAGAGAGAGATAGAGCAGGAATGGGAAGGGGCAAACAGAGAGGGAGACATGGAATCTGAAGCAGGCTCCATGCTCTGAGCTGTCAGCACAGAGCCTATGTGGGGCTGAAACCCACAAACCATGAGATCATGTCCTGAGCTAAAGTCAGACACCCAACCGACTTAGTCACCCAGGTGTCCCATGAAAACTCTTATTCAAAGGGAAAACACTGTACAATGAAATATATCACAGGATTGGCTTTATTATTTCCTTCTTGCTCAAGTTCTTAGCTACCTATTCTGCTTCTCCTATTGCAGCAGGCCATGAATGTAGCTTTTATGGGGTCTGGTTGTTTGGAATAAATGCTAAAATAATCTCCTTCTCTCCATACATGGTATAGCTGTGATTCCTCTTTAAAGGTAGAGTCTGAATCCTATTTATTTAAAAGTTTGAAAGTTAATATCTTGTGTATTCTTGTGGCAAATGCAAAAAATTTGACAATGTTGTGAAAAACTGTGGAGAAGGTCTATGTTTCACTATAAAAACCATAGCATTATTATCACTGTGATCCAGAGATGAAAAGTTATAAAACATTTTAGCTCAATGAGATATCCATAATTTTTATATGGATAATCATTTTCCAAACAAACTGCAGCCTTGACTTATTTCCTCCTAGAAAGACTAGAATATATATTTTTTAGTTTTTATTTATTTATTTTTGAGAGAGAGACAGTGAGCAAATAGGTGAGGGGCAGAGAGAGTGGGGGACAGAGTATCCACAGTGGGCTCTGTGGGGACAGCAGAAAGACCAACGCAGGGCTCGAACCCATGCACCACGAGACCTAGCCAACGGTAGATGTTCAACCACCTGAGCCACCAAAGCGTGTATCTTGAAACAAACTGCCTAAGCTGTTATTCACAGTTTGCTTTTTTGATTCAGCAAGATGGATTATGAGGGGTGACAACCAGAGCTGTGACAGCTCTGGCTAAATCCCACCTGGCATTCAATTCCATTCTCCTTCCAAAAGCTCTCCAAGTTCATAATTCTACAAAAGGATTAATCAAAGTCATTGGAGGGGTGCCTCAGCTTAGAACTGGGGGAGAGAGGGATTTAATATGCCAATTAAAAAATCCATTGTTAGAGAAAAATTCTTGGGTTTTATTGGTGTAGTGAAAGCAACCCCACTATGAATCTTACTTGAACAAAGGTGCATTTGGACTGACAATGAGGTGAAGTAAAAACATTTAGGGCCTATCTCACTGATTTTAGTGAATCTTTCCTGGTCAGTGACAGCCCAGTGAACCTTCTTTGGGCACAGTGAAGCTGCCAATTGCCTGGCCTCTATACATCGTTTCAT
>NC_043712.1:68762940-68787764 GCF_006229205.1 Suricata suricatta | reverse complement strand
TTTAGGTAGAACTTGGGCATCAGTGCTTTTAAAAGCTCCTCCTCTGGCTTCAAAGGATTGACTGGAGCCCTGGCTCATGGGCAAGGGTGTGGCAGGACGTAAGTACCAGGTTAGGGAGGTGAGTGGGCAGGGATTTAAAGGCTAGACTGAAGAGAGAAATAAAACAGAGACATAGTATTGGCAAAAGGTGGTGTGGACTGCGATGGTGGCAGGAAAAATGAGATAAAAGAACAAATTTGAGACATATCTTAAGGAAAAATCCAGGAAATTTAATAACTCACTGAATGTGAGGGGTTGAAGAGATAGAGGAGTCAAAGGTGAGTTGAAGGTTTCCAGGCTGAGATTCTGGCTTTGAAGGAGTGTTCAGTGAAATGTTGTGATGCTCAGACAGTATGGGAAATTGTATCAGTAAAGCCATTTGATCTTTTCAGTTGGCAAAGGGAGAATCATTATTAATAATGAGGAAACTTATGTTGGGGCCTAGATTATTCCTTCGTTACAACTTAGAAATCTGCTAACTCTTTCAGACTAAAAGTGATTGCTTAAATCATATGATAAATGCAGTTGGAGCTTGGTTATTTGGAAGGTGGTATTCAGAATCCTCTATCATACTATGTTCGCATCTGTTTTCCGGTTGACAGGATTGCCAGTGGTTAGTTCTGCTATTATTGCTAAATATATAAGTCTATAGCTAATTTATAACCCTAGACAGAGCATATATTCCTAGATATACTGTTAACATTTTATGTCTTTTTAAAATGTGGTGTGGTGTCTTTTGTGTTTGTGGAATAGTGAGAACAACTTTTCTCTCCTGACACAGTAATTAAGCAAGCAATTGAAGTTACATATTTTGCCCTAATTGCATAATATTTCTTTATATGTACAAGGCAAAAAAACAGTCATAATTACTGATGCCACTCATTTTGTATAATACTTTCTCAACAAATCACACAAAGAGTCCAATAAGATATGAAATAAGTACTGGTATCCCCACTTGACATCTGTAATAGTTGAGGCCCATGCAGGGAGTTGCCCACGGTTGCTTAGTGCAGCAAGTGTTGGGATGGAAGCAGGAAATCGGGACTTTTGTTTCCCGACTCAAATCTCTTTCCTTTGTGCATGTCTATCTTCTTTTAAAGCATTGGAAAGTGATTCTTCGGAGTTCTGCTTTTCCTAAGTGTAGTGTTCTCTGTAATTTGGTTTACTTACTTACCAAATCTGAGTTGTGGCTTTTAGTTTGGAGCCACAGAAATGCAACATATTTAGGTACATTAGTTTTGTATCTTGCAGCCTTATTTAAGTGAAGTTTTTTCCTCTATATACATACCTATGGTTAACATTTAATTTTATAAATTAGGCAAAGTAAAAAATTAATAATAGCAAAAAATAAAATACAACAATTTCAATTTAGTATAGATTAAATTATACAAATGTGGTCTCTCAAGATATTTTATTGTCCTCATTCTTTTTCTTGTGGATGACGTGAGATGATAAAATGCAGGCGTGATGAGATGAGCAAGGTGAATGATATACACATCGTGATGTAGCGTTGGGCTACTACTGACCTTCTGATGACTGGTCAGGAGGCAGATCATCTGCTTCCTGACTGAGGCTGATCTCAGAGAGCAAAAGCATACATAAAGGGTGGGGGCCTACTGTAATGTTTGTGACCATTTGTAGTGAAGTAAAGTTTATCTGTGTTCTACATATGTATTATCCTAGTGTTATTCTTATAATTCCTTCTGGGAAATTTCTCCCCAGCACCCCATTCACCCATCAGGGGATGGAAACATGATCCAGTTTAAACAATTATTTTATTCACTGAGCCTTAATAACAATTCCTTTAAGGATAGGCAAGTAGGACTGTGTAATAAAGAATTTGGCCTAAGGTCAAAGAGAAGTCTGACCTTTGTCCCCACGCCTAAGAGGTAACCTCTAAACTGGAATTTCTTGATATGAGTTCCTTTTTTACACTGGTGGGCCCCTCAGACCACATGGAGTCAGACCAACTTCTGAAAGCATGTGGACTGGAGACTGAGTTAAACCATATAGGCAAATTTTCAGTCAATCATGCCTATATATTAAATCCCAGTAAAAAATCTAGACATAGAGCTTAGGTCAGCTTCCTTAGCTGGCGGTGCTTTTAGAGTATTTTCATACTTTGTTGCTGGGAGGGTTAATATGTCCCTGAGGATAAAGAAAATTTGCCTCACAAACTCTCCCAGACTTTCCCCCTAGGCATCTTTTCCTTTGGCTGGCTCTAATATGTACCTTTTGCTCTAATAAAACTCTAATGATAAGTCTAATATTTTCCTAAGTTCTGTGGGTTGTTCTAGAGAATTATTGAAACTGAGGGTGGACATGGGAACCCCTGGATTTGTAGCTAGCTTTCCTGAAGTGAAGGTACCACCCTTTGGGACCCTGAACTTGTGACTGATGTTTGAAAACCAGTCTTGTGGACTGTCTCTCTGATTTTGTCTTTTTGGCTTGATAAGTGCAGTTGGTGTCAGAAGTCTTGAGCAGATTTGGCAATCTGGAGGACTGTCTTAAACCTTGAGTTTGACCAACTTTGGGTAAAGGTAAAGCAGAGAATCCCATAGTATTGATATCTGGATGGAGGGTGAAATTCTATTTCTGGGAATGTTAAGCTGGGGATGGTAAACTGGAAAGATCTGGTTGGCTTGCTAGTGGTTATATGAACTACCTTGTGCAGAGGGTGCATGCAGAATGTGGATAGGTAGAGTAATAGAATCATGAAATGGAGAGAGAAAGCCAGCCCTGATAATATTGTTTGAGCCCATCGATTTTCATATGCCAGACAACATATGTATCCATGGCTTCCTGATTCAGTAAATCATTAAATTTGCTTTTTGCTGAAACTAGTTTGAACTGGCCTTCACTATTTCAGTCAAAGAGTTTGTCAAACAGCTGTTGTTTTGACCCAGTGTTTCTCCTGGAGAATCACAAAGCTCCACATGTATTACTGAATGCAATTTTCATCAAGTCTCTTTTTTATTATGTAACCCTGATAATCAGTTAGAACTTTATTTCACATATATTTTAAATTTGTATTTATTAAGGAAAAAGTCTTATGAAAACATTTCATTAGTGAGGCCCAAGTTTATCCCCCTGAATTTTATTATTTATTTAATTATATATTTTGGTTCAGAAATTGAGAATAAGGCAGAAAATATAAAATCGAAAAAGGTTTTAGAAATATACTTCCTAAACATATTTTTTGAGCATAGGAAATAACTAAAAGTTTGATGTTTTAGTATACATATGAGATTGGATGCAACAATTTTTGGATTAGAATTATGTCATGCATAAATTCTCATACACAGAAATGTGCCTATTTATAAATTAGTGAATAGAATTTATTCAAGTACAGGTTCTAAATACATATGCACATGTAAAAATAATGACTGAATGTGCCTTAATAAAAAGTAATAAATACTTATTTTAGAAAATGGGGGAAGGGTGGCTCAGTCAGTTAAGCATCTGAGATTGGCTCAGGTCATGATTTCATGGCTCATGAGTTTGATTTCCATGTCAGGCTCTGTGCTGACATCTGAGCTTGGGGCCTGCTTCGGATTCTCTGTCTCCATCTCTCTCTGCTCCTCACCTGCTTGCACCCTCTGTCTCTTTCTTTCTCTCAAAAATAAATACACATTAAAAAAAAAAGAAAATAGAGGAAGTATTATTTCAAGATACATTCCTTTAGCACTTTACATTATATGAGGGATTCTAAAAATATAGCAGTGAACAATAGAGCTATACTTTTGTGCTCATGGAGATTAGATTTTAGTGGTGTACAAAGAAAACAAAATTAAGATAAAATGATAATTCTAAATAATAGAAAGCACTTCAAAGCATACGAAGGAAAAGAAACAGTCAGAAAGGATCACATATTGTATGATTCCATTTATGTGAAATGTCTAGAACAGGCAAATCTATAGAGATAGATGTCAAATTAGTAGTTGCCTAGGACTGGTTGGGGGGAAGAGTCACAGGGTAGTGGGAGGGGGGTGACAGCTAAAGATGAGGTTTCTTTTTACAATGAGAAGATGTTCTAAAATTGATTGTGGCAAGGGATGCATAACTGTGAATTTAATAAAAGCTACATAACTGTATATTTTAAATGGTTGGATATGGGATGTGAAGTATCTCAAAAGACTATTAAAAGTATATAATACAATATAATATAAATAGCAGTCATACATACAAGTTGATAGAATTCATTTATCAATTATAGATCCTACAAAAATACTAAAGTAATAAATTATGTCTGAACCATCCGCTATGACCATATAGGATTTATGCCAAGACTGTAAGGATGGTTTAATAATTAGGAAATAAGTATATTAACATATGCCAAAAATTTTGCCAAGTTAATTTTTTTAATTAGGCTTCATTAGATAGCAGAAACATATTTGATCAAAATCAATAAACATACAGGTTTTTTAAAATTTGTTTTTTTTAAACAAAGCCTGATGGGGAATCTCCTGGCAGTGACTGTTGTTGGGTGGGTTCTCAACACCGATTACATCTTACTTTCTTGACTGATTTAGGTCCTGGTTAATTTTGGCCAATCTCTTCCTGCAGTCAGTGATGAATTCAGGGACAGGTAAACTTAAGTTTATTAGGAAAGCAGATTTCTTAGTCTCCAGGATTTCTTACTTACTCCAGAGAGTTGCAAGAAACTGACTTTTCTAATTTGCTCGGTGTTAATATGTACAGTTCTATTATTGGAATCCACCATCAGACCATAATGGAAAATAATTTAAATATGGAGTGAATACCATGGATAGGAAAAAAGTGTTTTTTGTTTATGGTGACATAGTTCAGTCAGTATGTTGATATCTGTTACTTGTGGCCAAAATCAATCTAAAAATATACAAATATAATAAACACACATGGTTAAAATACGTGGTAATAACAATGTCTTAAACTTAACAAAAAGCCTTTTTATGGGGCGCCTGGGTGGCGCAGTTGGTTCAGCGTCCAACTGTGGCTCAGGTCATGATCTCTCGGTTTGTGGGTTCATGTCCCACATCAGGCTCTGTGCTGACAGCTCAGAGCCTGGAGCTTGCTTCTAATTCTGTGTCACCCTGTCTCTCTGCCCCTCCCCTGCTCATGATCTGTCTTTCTCTCTCAAACATAAATAAATGTAAATAAAAAACAAAAAACAGTAAGTCTTTTTACCAATGAGCACTAAACAGTTCTCCACAAGAATTAGGAGCAAGTATACTTATTATCAAAGATCATTATATTAAATTGTTTTGGAAACTAACCTTGTACTGAGACATTAAGTAGAAATAAGAGCTACCACTACTGAGCAAGAAAATAAAATAGCATCTAATATAATATTAGGTGCCTGAATTAATTGCCTTACATACATTAACTTACTGAATTGATAGAGCAATTCCATTAGGTAGATGCCATTGTTATCTTCACTTCAAAGGTAAAGGATGGAGAATTAAAGAAACTTAAGTGTAGGAGTTGTGATTTTTTTCCCTAGGCACATTGGTTTCAGAGATTATAGTCTTAATATAAACACCTCTTTCATAATTTGTATATGAAATAACTATTTACCTGTAACACTCACAAACACAACCCTAAAAGTCAGAATTACATGGGGTACCTGAGTGGCTCAGTTGGCTAAGGGTCCAATTTTGGCTCAGGTCATGATCTCATCGTTGGTGCAATCATGCCCCACATTGGGCTCTGCACGGACAGCATGGAGCTTTCTTTATATTCTCTCTCTCCCTCTCTCTCTGCCCCTATCCCAAGTGGATAGGCACTCTCTCTCTCTCAAAATAAATAAATACTTTTAAAAAATGTTGAAGGGCCTCCCTAAGTTGAGATGGTCTGCCCCCACAGCTTTATCTTCCAAGGTCCATGAATATATCAACTGTGAAGTGGCTGGGATACTGGAAATTGGGCCTGAAAAATCATAAAACCTCTTCTGTGTTGTTGTTGTTTATACTGTTTTCTTGTCTGTCTGGTTTTTTCTAATATTAAATTGACTTAAAGTTGCATGAAGCCCATTGTGCCTTGTGAGTTTTGTTGCTGCTCCAAAATCAAACCACTCTGCAGAATAGGCATTGCATGAGAAAAAAATCAATTCATTTTTTATATGCCTGAAATAACCAGTTAGAAAGTATATTGCAGAGTAGTGTCCTTAAATAAAAACTGAAGTATACAATACTAGAAAACAATGTACATCAATATTTAATGATGGCCAAGGTAAAATGAAATAAGCATTTTGTAACTCTTCTTTGGCAGGAATATAAAATAATATATTCTTTCTAGGGGAAATGATATATATTAAAATAAACCTTTAATTTCATAAGATTAATTTGGTCATTTTGCATCTTTAAAAATATTTGCATGTAATTTCTATAACATGGGCATCATTTGTTCATTAGAAGTTAGATATTACTGGGGAGCCTGGGTGGCTCAGTTGGTTAAGCATCTGACTGCAGCTCAGGTCATGATCTCACAGTCTATGCGTTCAAGCCCCACGTTGGGCTCTGTGCTGACAGCTAGCTCAGAGCCTGGAGCCTGTCTTTGGATTCTGTGTCTCCCTCTCTCTCTGACCCTCCCCTGCTTGCTCTCTGTCTCTGTCTCTTAAAATAAAATAATGAAGACATTAAAAAAACTTAAAGAAGTTATAAATAATCAAGAGTAAAAATCATCTGGCCTTCAAATGATTTTATGTTAACTTTTCTTTTTTCTCTCTGCAGAGTTCAGGAGGTCCCCAAGGCACCTTCACTTCTACACCAACTGCAAGTTTGGGTGTCTCCAAGACTGCCCTTTCAAAGTCCCTTGTAAGTATTCATGGAATGCTGCAAAGCTGTTATACTCACAGTTACAGTGTATTACAGTGAAAAGAAGACATTAAAATCAACCAAGGTAAGAGATGCATAAGGCAGGATAGAGGAGACACCAACTACAGAGCGTTTACCGGGGCTTGGTCATGTACCTATGGTTGACCACTTATGTGACTGACCTTAGTCTGTAGCCCTCCCAGAGGTTAAGGTGCTGCATGTGGCTCAAAACCTCCCCACCCAAGGGCCCCTCACCTCCAACCATAAATCATAGTATTAGTATAGACTATTTGTCATGGCCCATGGTCCTGCTTGTCTCTCTCTCTTTGTTTTTGTATGGATTATGCCTTTGGTGTCATTCTATGAATTCTTTGCCTAGCTGTAGATTCCAAAGGGTTTCTTCTATGTTTTTTTCTAAAAGCTTTGTAGTTTTACATTTAGATCTGTGATTCATTTTGAGAAAACATTTATGTAGTGTGAGACTCAGGTTGAGTAGCTGCCACCACCGCTTCACCTCCTCCTCCTCCTCCTCTATCAAATTGTTTTTATACTTTGTCAAAATCAGTTGGAAATATTTGTGTAGATTTGTTTCTGGGTTCTTTGTTATGTTCCATTGAGCCATGTGCTGTTTCTCCACTTGACTATTATATATATTACTACAGTAATTATATTTATATACAATACATACACACATATGCACATGCATATATAAATACACATAAATGAAAATGTATATATATATACTATACAATAAATTTTCAAACCATGTAGATGTATTCCTACTTTTTTTTTCAAAATCATTGTAGCTATTCTAATTGGATCTTTCTATACACATTTTAGCATAGTATTGTTTACAAGAAATCTTGTTGGGATTTTGATAAGAATTATGTTATGCCAGTGTATCAAGTTGGGGAGAAATATCTTTTCTGTGATGAGTTTCCAATCCATGAACACATTAAACATTTTCTTCAGATAATTCTTTGAATTTATTCATCAGTGTTCTGTAGTTTTCAGTATACAAGTCCTATAATTTTTTAAGCAATTGTAAATGGAATTCTTTTTTTTAAATTTTGGGATTTACATGCCCATTGCTAATATGTAAAAATAAAATGTTTATTGTATATCATGTGATCTTGTTGAACTCAACTTAGTTCTTATAGTTTTCGTTAGGTTCCTTAGGAATTTCAGTGTACACAATTCTGTCATATCCAAATATAGACTATTTTTTCCTGATCTTCATTCATTAGCTTTGCTTACTGAACTGGTTAGAATTTATTTTTAGTATTTGAGTAAGAGTGATGAGTGTGATTCCCAACCTTAGTTTTTAACCATAAGTATTGTGTTAGTAGTAGGTTTCTTTGTAGATGTTCTTTATCAAGGAACTTCCCTTCTTTGTCTATATTTTCTGAGTTATTAAAACATGAATGGATATTGAATTTTGTCAAATGTCTTATCTGGATTGGTATTCTGTGAGTATCTTTATCCTATTAGATTACATTGACAGATTGTCTATTGATACTTTATTTATTAAACCACTGATAGTTTTTCTTTTTCAATATTGAGCCAGCCTTTCATCCCCAGAATAATTTTCAGTTAGTCAGGATGTATAATTCTTTTTATGTATTGGTGAATTCTATTTGTTAATATATTTTTACGGATTTTTACACCTATACTCATGAGGATATTGGTCTGTAGTTTTGAATGTGTGTGTGTGATTTGTCTGTCTGGTTTTGGTATCACAGTAACACTAGCTTCATAAAATGAACTGGGAAGTGTTGTTTTCTCTTCTGTATTTTGGAAGAGATTGTGTAGAACTGGTTCACTCTCTTTCCTTTCCTTTTCTTTCTCTTTCTCTTTTCCTTCTTTCTTCCTTCCTTCCTTCCTTCCTTCTTTCCTTCCTTCCTTCCTTCCTTCCTTCCTTCCTTCCTTCCTTCCTTCCTTCTTTCCTTTCTCTCTCTCTCTCTCTCTCTCTCTCTCTCTCTCTCTCTCTCTCTTTTGTTTTTGAGAGAAGGAAAGAGAAAGAGAGGCAGAAGGGGAGGGAGAGAGAGATCCCAAGAAGGCTTCTCACCCAGCCTGGAGTCTGACACAGGGCTTGATCTCAAAACTATGAGATCATGACCTAAGCAAAAATCAAGAGTCATATGCTTAATTGAGCCTCCCAGGTGCCCCATAACTGGTATTCTTCTTTAAACATTTTGTTCATTTCTCTAATACAACCATCTCAGCTTGGAAATTCTTTTATTGGGAGTTTAAAAATTATAATTCAAGTTTCTTATTAGTTATGGGGCTATTCACCTAATATATCATATTTTATTAATTGCAATAATTTATGATTTTTGAAGAATTTTTCCATTTCATCTAAGTGTGTAGAGTTATTTTTTTCTTATCTTTAAATGTCTATAGGATCTGTACTTATATCCTTTGTTTCATTACTGATTTTGAAATTTGTGTCATCTTTCTCTTTATCATTCCTGCTAAAGCACTGTCAGTGTTACTGATTTATTAAAAAAACAGCTCTTTGTTTCACTGATTTTTTTCTATTTTTATTTCATTAATTTCTGCTCTTTTTATTGTTTTCTTCCTTATGGTTGCTTTGGGTTCGTTCTTCTAGGTTCTTGAGTTGGGAACATAGATTACTCATAGAGACTTCTCCTTTCTGGTATATGCACTTTATATGATAAATTTCCCCCTTAGCACTGTTTGTACTGTGTCTCACAAATTTTGATATGTTACATTTTAAGTTTCATCCATTTAACTAATATTTTATTAAGGTTGTTAATCTTTTTGGTGGATTGATGTATATATCATTATATAATGTCCCTCATTGTTTCTTGTAATTTTATTTGTTTAGTAGTTCATTTTATCTGCTTTAATACAGCTACCTTTTTAAAATTAATTTTTACTTATATCTTTTTTCATCCTTTTACTTTTAACCTATCTTTATTGTTATGTTTGAAATGAATTTCTTGCAGGTAGCATATAGTTGGGTCATCCTTCTTAATCCAGTGTCTAATTTCTGTGTCTTAATTAGTGTAATTAGAGTATGTATATTAACACAATTTTGATATATTAGGGCTTAAGTTTGCTATTTTAATTTTTTCTCTTGTTCCCTGTTTTTTAACCTTTCTTGTCTTTTTCTTGCCTTCTTGTGAATTACTTAAAATTTTTTGAATATCTCATTTTGATTTATTTATAGTGATTTTGAGTATATCTCTCTATCTGGCTTCTTAATGGTTGCTGTATTACATTGTTTGTACATAAAGTTATCAGTTTGCATTGAAGTGTAGAAACCTTCCCTCCTTTTACTTTCTTTTGCCTTCTACCATTTATTAAAAAATTGTCCTAAATATTTCCTATATATACATTTATAACCACATCAAATAGTGTTATACTTGTGTTTGAACCATCAAACAAACTTTAGGAGACTCAAGAGGAGAAGGGAACTCATTCCTCATTATCAGCATATTTGCTTACTGACTTTTTTTCATTTTAATGTCATAGTATTCCAAATTTAATTATTTGATTTCATTTAGATAATGTTCTTTAAACCTCTTAGAATTTTTTTTTAACATTTTGTTTTATTTTTGAGAGACAGAGAAACAGAGCATGAGCAGGGGAGGGGCAGAAAGAGATGGAGACATAGAATCAAAAGCGGGCTCTAGGGTGTCCCCTGAAACCATTTTTAAAGGGTGTGTCTGTTGGCAATACATTTTCTTGTTTTTCTTCATTTGAGAATATAGTGATTTTGCTTTCATTTCTGAAAGATAATTTCATTGAATATAGGATTCTGATTTCAGAGCTATTTCATTTTGATACTTGAAAAAAATACCACTTCCTTCTGGTCTCCCATGGTTTCTGGTGAGAAACCCACTGTCATTTGACAGTGTAGTTAAGGTGTCATTTCTCTACCTACTTTGAAGTTTTTGTTTTGTCTTTAGTTCTCAGAAGTATAACTGTTTTTTGTCTTGATATAGATTTTTGTTATTGTTATTTATCCTGTTTGGGTTTGCTTATCATCTTGATTTTTAAGTCTATGTCTTTTGCCAAATTTGGGAACTTTCTTCTATTATTTCCTTAAGTACTTTCTCAACCTCATCTTCTTCCTGTTTTAACATGTGACTTTAATCACACAATCTTGTTATAGAATCACAAATTCTTGAGGCTATGTTCATTGTTTTAAAGTCTATTTTTATCTGTTCTTCAGATTGGATAATTTCTATTGTACCATTTTAAGCCTAGTGATTCTTTCTCTGTCACTTCCATTCCTCTGTTGTGCTCATACATTGAGTTTTTTATTTTTATTTTTATTTTGGGTTTTTAATTTTAATTTTTAATTTTTTATTGTATTTCTTAATTCCAATATTTCCATTTCGTCCTTATCTACATCTTCTATGTCTTTGCTGAGATTTTGTATTTTTGGCTGAGATTCTCAGTATTTTCCATTGTCAAGTGTGTTTATAATTATTTCTTGATGCATTTTTATGATGGCTTTTCTTTTTCATATTTAAAGATCTTATTTTAGTTTTTAAATAGGCTTAGGTTTACAGAAAAATTGAGAAAAAGGCACAAAGAGTTTCCATAAACCTCTTGTTCTCACACATTCACAGCCTTTC
This sequence comes from Suricata suricatta, assembly GCF_006229205.1. Lineage (NCBI taxonomy): Eukaryota > Metazoa > Chordata > Mammalia > Carnivora > Herpestidae > Suricata > Suricata suricatta. The sequence goes on along the minus strand of NC_043712.1, from coordinate 68,776,318 downwards.
CCACTATCATATGCTCCCCAGAGAAGTACATTTGTTATAATTGGCATATCTACATTGACACATCATAATCACCCAAATTTCATGGTTTGCATTAGGGTTTACTCTTAGTGTTGTATGTTTTGTGGGTTTATACAAATGGCAAATAAGCATATAAAAAATGTACCATATCATATGTCATCAGACAAATGCAAATTAAAATGACTATGAGATACTACCTCAAGCCTATTAGAATGGCCAAAATCCAAAGACCAAATGCCAGTGGGGATGTAGAGTAACATCTCATTCATTGCTAGTGAGACTGCAAAATGATACAGCCACTTTGGAATACAGTTTAGCAGTTTTTTGTAAAACCAAACATATTCTTGCAATATGATTCAGCAATACCACCTCTTGGTATTTACCCACAGGAGTTGAAAATTTGTGTCCACAAAATAACTGCCACATTGATGATTTTAATAGCTTAGTCTAAGTGCTGAAACTTGGAGATCAGTTAAAATATTCCTTATGATACAGTAACAAGTGGTACATGTCATTATATATTTGTCCAAATCTATAGTATGATAGCTTTACAATTTTTTTCAAATCATTCTTACATGACTGTCATTACAGTGTTGACATATACTGATTGTTATTTTTATTTTTATTTAACTTACATACTTCCTAGCATATGGCATATGGTGTTTGGCTGCAGTAAAGTTGCTATTGTCAAAAAGTTTTGTGTTATATAAGGATACCCCTTCCTAGTCCTTTTGCTAGAGAGAGAGAGTAGGTTTCTTTGGGGGCTTTTTTTTTTTGGTCCATACCCTTTGGCATTTTCTGGCTTTCAGATTTTTCAAGATTTTTCAGTGCCAAATTTAGGATATATGAGGCGATGAGAAAACAAAGGGAACTCACCATTATCCTTCCTATAGTCCTGAGTTCTCTAGTCAGTACTCCTTTTCTCTGCTTTTCTTTGTTTTATATAAAAGACATTCAGGTTTCCTTAGTTCTACTTAGCAGGAAAAATAAGGAGAAGTACGTCCAGTCCATATTCTCAGAAATGGAAGTCCACTGTGTGTATTCCAATAATTCTTTTCTTTTTCTTTTAATTCCTTCTTAAAATATTGTATCTATCCTTAATCTAGTGTCTGCCAACACAGTATGTATGAAATAGGTTTCTTTTATTGTGTACTTGGGAGTTGACTGAACCCATATCTAACTGCACAATGGTTAGATATACTGAATTTCTAGTATAAATTCTAGTATCTAGATTGTAGGAATTTACCAAGTTGCTTTTTAAAAAATTTTTGTAATGTTTGTTTATTTTTGAGAGAGAGAGAGAGAGACAGAGTGTGAGTCGGGGAGAGTTAGAGAGAGAGGTAGACACAGAATCCAAAGCAGGCTCCAGGCTCTGAGCTGTCAGCACAGAACCTGATGTGAGGCTTGAACTCATGAACCTCAAGATTGTGAATTGAGCTGCAGTTGGACGATCAACCAGTTGAGCCACCCAGGCATGCCCCAAGTTGGTTGTTTTACCTAAAGTATGATAGCATTGCCTCTTAGCCCCACATTTGATTCTCTGGCAGTCTGAGTTAATAGAGTATTTATTAGTGTCTTAAAAGAAACTTTTAAGAAGTGTCTTTCAGTCTCTTCTCCCTATCATATAAAACTATGAATCCTGTCACCAGGATGTAATATGTGACTTCTAATCCTCATATATACTCTGCCTCCTCTGTCCTCTTATTTTTTGGGTACTGCAGGATGTAAAAAGATGTTGAGCAGTTTAAGAAAGGGAAGTGGAAAGGGCATTATGGCTATATCATATGTCCTTCCAGCCAGTTCAGAAATAATTTTTCTTTCCGGTTGGATGTAGGCATGTTTCTCCAAGCCAGAGGGTCAGAGTGAATGAGACAGAAAACTTGGTGTTCTCTATGTGGGCCATCCTTATTTTCAGAGTGATGTGTGGATCAGTCATTACTTGTTCTGCTCATTTCAGTTTCACTGGTTTAATAGTTAAAGGAAATTCCCTCCAGATTTAGATGGTAGTTAGTCAGTTTTAAATGTTACTGTATTTAATCTCTTTTTCTGGTTCCTTATAGGTATTTTAGGAGAAGGGAGTGACAGCCAGCTGAAAAGCACTTAGAGCTGAAATCTCCCAGACTAAGTTAGTCTTAAAGGAAATTTAAAAGTAGGTCTAAGTGCAAACAAGTTTTTAAAAATTGAAATGAATGATTTAAGTTGCCAATATAATCTCTTCACTTAAAAATCAGTGACATACAAAAATAATTTTATTGTCTGAGTTTTTAAACCTTTTCAAATCTGTGAATCAAGCTCTTCTTGGTATTTGAATAGGTGCCATCTGCTCGTCTGTAACTGAGCCAGTTTTTGCAGTTGGGTCTAAATTTAATACTTAATTCCAATAGAAGAAACATGCAGATCATTGTAAGCAATGAAGCATTTGTAGGTTTTTAATTTAATACTTTCCTAACAATTTATTAGGAATAATTTAGAGTTTTTAAAGGTACCTGCTATTAATTATCTATACTATTATGGCAGTTAAATAAGGAAAAGGTAGGTATCGGTTAGTTATAGCTGCATTAAAATTTTTTAAAATATTCTCATATTTAGAAGTTTCAAGTAGCAACCAGAAACTTAGAACAGCTGAGTCTGTAACTGAGCTGGGTGGTTTTACTGATTTGAACTGAGCTTGGTGAAGCTCATTCATGTGTCTTTGGTCAGCTGTGAACTGGCAGGTGACTTTGCTGATCTTGACCTGCTCTCTCATATGGCTGGGTCATCAGACGTATCCCTGTGGCATGTGTGCCATTCTCCTGTAGGCTAGCCCAGGCACGTTCTTGTGGTGAAAAGGGGTGTAGAAGCAAGTACAGGAGGCTTAGGTTTGGAACTGTCAAAGTATCACTTCCTTTCACAATTCACAGGGTTGACAAAATAGACTCTAGCTATTGATGAACTGCAAGGTAACATTTGAAAGGTTATAGATACAGGGAGGCATGAATAGTCATGGCCACAGCACTCAGTCCACCATTTTTGAAAAGGATGGAATTGGGACTAGGACCCTGTTTCATGCCTTCAGACTGGGTTTCTTTTTGTTATACTAACTGTTCTTCCTATTTACCTATATGATAAATTTGAATGTTTGTAGGTAAAAAAAAGACATTTGTGTCTTAGTATATGTCTTGGTCTTCAAGTACTGATATAGAAAGCTGTAATAAATTCACATTATTTTTATCTATTGAGTACTAAGTACTTCTTCACAAAATCAGTTTTAGGGTATCTGAAGAAAACAGATTTTATATACTTGGAAATATCTGGTGTTTTCCAGATGTTATCAGTATGCTGAAAATTTGGAAGGTTAAGAAGAACTTTTTGCATTACTTTATCCTTTATTTCATTTGACTATAAATCTCAGGGAACTAGAGTGATAATATCAGGATTGTACTACTCTAGTTATTATGGTCTTAATTTCACTTTATATCCTAGATCCTAAAAAAAAAAGTTATTACTACTTAGAAGTGATTCTTTTTAGAAAGCAACTTACAGGGTCAGATATAAAACTTCAAGGTGTGTTTTACTTCATGTTGAAATTTATATTAGAGCCCACCTACCCCTCATTGTTTCCCTTGCCTTTGTGGACCTGGAGATAGATGAAAAAGATAAAACGGTCATGAAGTTGTGACAGCTTCTAGCTGTCCTGTTTGTTTGTCCTCATATCTTTCTATGCCAGTTCCAAAATTCCCTTCTGCCAAAATTAGGTTTGGAAAAATAACGTACTTCATGTTGGGGTTTTGGAGTGATGGTTGGGTTTGGAGCCAACAGCCAAGAAAGAATACTTGAAGACCTCTTTGGTGTAAAAAGTGATTTTAATAAAACATGGGGACAGGATCCATGGGCAGAAAGAGCTGCATTGGGGTTGTGGAGAGTGACTTCTTATATACTATGAGTTGGGAGAAGTAGAGTCAAAAGGAAGTTTCTTAAAGGGATTCCCATATGCTAAAGAGGATTTACAGATTACTGGAGGCCTACCTATTGTCAAACAAACCCAGGTTGTTTTTCCCTCTAGCGAAGCATTACCATTAAGATAGCAGGGAGTTCCTGGAGATTAGACTATTGGTAAGATTGCTTTTTTCTTATATATTTGATACTTATATATTAGATCTAAGATATTTGTAAACTGATGGAGACTCAACCAATTAAACCATTTGTTTTCTTTCTTTCCTTTGTTCTTGGGCAGCCAGGAGTGCCTGAGGAATATCACACACATCCCACCTAGAGGCAAGGTTGGGGGTGGGGGTTTGTGGCATGTCTGCTTGCCTTATGCTCCCTTATCATTTCATATATGACATATATTTGAAATTAGTAGGAAATCATTTGGAGATTAACAAGGAAAAAGTTATTTCTGAAAACATTTGGGAAAGAAGAGTGTTTGGCTTAAAACATTAGGGCATTTCATTGTTCAGTAAATTACATAATTTTTTCAAAATCTCAGAAGAAACAACATTAACATTTCCTTTTCAGTATATATGAGCAATTCTTATTTAAAACATTCATTGTCAAGGCACCTGGGTAGCTCAATTGGTTAAGTGCCCAACTAGTGGTTTTAGCTCAAGTCATGATCTTAGGGCTTCGTGGGTTCAAGCTCTGCATCAGGCTCTATGCTGACAACATGGAACCTACTTGGGATTCTCTCTCTCTCTTTCTCTCTCTGCTCCTCCCCTACTTGAGCCATCCCTCTCTCAAAATAAATAAAGTTAAAAAACATAAAAATTCATTGTCACATATTAAATGAGTTGTCTAGGGGCCCCTGGGTGGCTCAATAGTTTGGGTGGCTGACTTTGGTTTAGGTGTGATCCTGCAGTTTGTGAGTTTGAGCCCCGAGTCAGGCTCTGTGCTGACATCTCAGAGCCTGAAGTCTACTTCTGATTCTGTGTCTCCCTCCTTCTCTGCCCCTCCCCTGCTCATGCTCTGTCTCTCAAAAAAAATAATAATAAAAATAAATAAATAAAATAAATGTTTAAAATAATTAAAAATAAAATAAAATAAATGAGTCATCTAAATGTAAAATGTATAGGATAACTCATATTCTGATAAGGTGTTAAATCTTATTTTGTATGAAATTTTTTGATATGTGTGTTTCAGTTTTTCCATATGTGAGAAGAATTTCTCTTGACCTGCTGCCTGCAAAACAGACAGGGATAGCTGAAGGGATCCAGAACATAAAGAAAAACTTCCCTCTTTAATATAGACATTATTTAGACCTGATTTTGTGATAAGTACATCTAGCATAGACAGATGTCAACTTATCTGTGGATTAATATAATTCAAGGAAAGGAATATTAGCTAGGCATTGTCTGTACAAAACATCAGATGCTGAGGAGGATAGAGAAGATTTGCAAACTGTGGTTCCCTGACCACAGGAAACTTAAAATCTAATTGAGAATAGGATTTTTATTTATTTTTTTAATAGCTTATTGTCAAATTGGCTTCCATATAACACCCAGTGCTTCTCCCCACAAGTGCCCCCCACCATGACCATCACCCCCTCCCCCCTCAGTCCATGGTTCATTTTCAGTATTCAGTAGTCTCCCTTGATCTGTGTCCCTCACTCTCCCCCGCTCTCTTTCTCCCTTCCTCTCCCCATGGTCCCCTGCCAGGTCTCTCCTGTTAGACCTATGAATCAAACATATGGTATCTATCCTTCTCTGCCTGACTTATTTCGCTTAGCATGACATCCTCAAGGTCCATCCACTTTGCTCCAAATGGCTATATTTCATTCTTCCTCATTGCCATATAGTACTCCATTGTATATATATATATATACACCACATCTTCTTTGCATAGTTAATAGATGATAGTATATTGTAAATATAATTTTCACATGCACTGGGAAATGAAAAAAATTCATTTGACTCATTTTAGTCCAATATTCACTTTTTTACAGTAGTCTAGAACTGAACCCACAATATCTTTGAGGTATGCCTTTGTTTCCCATTTAAAAATTTTTTATTTCCCAGTGCATATGAAAATTATATTTACAATATACTATCATCTATTAACTATGCAATAACATCCTGTCTAAAAGAGCGATGTATGTACCTTAATTAAAAAGTACTTTATTGCTAAAAAAATGCTAACTATCATCTGAGTTTTCAATGAGTCATAGTCTTTTTGCTGGTGGAGGGTCTCACCTGATGTTGATGGCTGCTGACTAATCAGGGTGCTAGTTGCTAAAGGTTGGGGTGCCTGTTGTAATTTCTTAAGATAAAGCAACAATGAAGTTTGCTGCATCAATTGTCTTTCTTTCATGAATGCTATTTGATAATTTTTTATCTACAGTAGAACTTTTTCCATAATTGGAGTCAATATTCTCAAACTCTGCCACTGCTTTATCAATGAATTTTTATATAATATTCTAAATGTTTTGTTGTCATTTCAACAATCTTCATATCATCTTCACCAAGAGTAGATTCCAACTCAAGAAACAACTTTCTTTGCTCATCCATAAGAAGCAACTCCTTATCTGTTACATATTTATCATGAGATTCCAGCAATTCAGTCACACCTTCAGGTTCCACTTCTAATTCTGGTTCCCTTGCTCTTTCTATCACATTCAAAGTTCCTACTTCTTCCACTGAAGTCATGAACCCTTCAAAGTCATGAGGATTGGAACCAACTTCTTCTACATGCCTGTTCCTCTTGATATTTTGATTTCTTCCTATGAATCATGAATGATCTTATGGGCATCTAGAGTGATGAGTCCTTTCCAAAAGGGTTTTCAATTTACTTTGCCCAGATCCATCAGAGGAATCACAGTCTGTGGCAGCAGCTGCCTTATGAAATGTATTTCTTAAATAATAAGACTTGAACGTTGACATCCTCCTTGATCCATAGGCTACAGAATGATGTGTTAGCAGGCATGGAAACATTAATCTTGTGGTACGTATCCCTTGGAGGGATGGATGACCAGGTACATTGCTCTTGGGTGACCATGAACATTGTCAATGAACAGTAATATTTTGAAAAGAATTCTTTTTTCTGAGGAGTCTCAGCAGTGGGCTTAAATAATGAGTAATACAGAGCATAGGCAGAGTAGATTTAACATAGTTTTTAAGGACCCTGGATCATCAGAATGGTACGTGAACATTGGCTTCATTAATATCTGCAAAGTTAGGCATTGACTTCTCCTCTCTAGATATGAAAGTCCTAGATGGCATCTTCTTCCAGTAGAAGGCTGTTTCATCTATATTCCAAATCTGTTGTTTAGTGTATCTACCTTCATTATCTTAGCTAGGTCTTGTGGATAACTTGTGAAGCTTCTACATCAGTACTTGCTGATTTAGCTCATGCTTTTATGTAGATGGTTTTTCTCTTTAAATATCATGAATCAGTCTCTGCTACCTTCATACTTTTCTTTGGCAGCAACCTTACCTCTATCAGCCTTTATAGCATTAAAGAGAGTTAGGGCCTTGCCCTGGATTAGTCTTTGGTTTAAAGGAATGTTGTGGCTGGTTTGATTTTCCATCCAGGCAACTTAAACTTTCATCATATCAGCAATAACTCTGGTGGGGTTTTGTGTGTATCAGTGTGTATGTGTACATTTGTGTACTCAGTGGAGTAGCACTTTTCATTTCTTCAAGAACTTTTCTTTTCATTAATAACTTGCCCAGCTGGCATGAGAGGCAAGCCGTTTTAGGCTTTCAATGTCCCTTTCTCACTAGGCTTAAGCATGTCTATGTTTTGATATAAGGTGAGCAACATATGGGCCTTACTTTCAATTGAACACTGAGAGGGTGATTGTTCACATTGAATTCAGGGCTGAGGAGCTTGGTGTGCATCATCAAAAACTAGAAGTATCTTGATCACCACCAAGCCAGAAAGCCCCCAAATTATAAATGTGAATGCAAATAAGGTCAAAGCTGTGACCATTAAAAGTCACCCACCAAACATATCAATTCCACAATCCTAAGTTAATAATCCTTAAAGAACAACTATATAAGGAGTGAAAGCTTAAACTGGAGAAAAGAGAGCAGAGTCAGGTCCAGAGGCAACACAACAACCTGCCCCACCTTGACTTACAAGCCCTCCCTGACTCATGACCAGGGTGACCACAGTGGGGACATGGGAACTTCCCAGGTGCTACACTTCCATCTGGAGGACACAGCAATTAGTATGGGACAGCAGCAGGAGCCTTGGGTCCCTAAACATGTCTTAAGGAAGCACCAGCACAAGAATTTCCCACCAGCTGCAGAGACAGTGAGCCCTTCATGCTCCAAAGCACAAAAGTTTGGTGGAGGAGATGCAGGGTGGGGGACATCCCAACACGTAAGGAAGAGTTTCCCTAATCAGGATGTGGCACTGAAGGGGAAGCTTGGGAGCCAGTCCTCCCACAGCTTCTCACAGAAGGGTCAGTCTCACTGTAAAAGCCTTTATAGAAGCAAAATGAACACTATTTTACAATGCTTTAATTTCCAGGAGAAAGTGCAAAAGAGCAGAAAACTCCCAGGAAAAGGGCAGCCCCCTATCTGTGCAAAGCAGAGGCATGGTTCAAGGTAGAACTGCCTTTTGGGATGATGAAAGCTCAGAAAATCAGGGATGATGTTGGGAAGGTCCTAGAAGAGAAAATGGAGCACCGGCATGGAAGAGATAGTACCTACCCTCAATAGCCACTTTTGTCCCAGCCAAGTTTGGGAAAACTCTGACGGATGGCAGACAGACTCTTCAACCTATCAGACACAGCACCATACACAAAGTGAGTCAGAGACTGACTTTACTAGCCAATGGATGGTTCTCAAAGCAGCCAGCAAGGCAAGCTGGGGCCAGACATGACCCATAGGATAAGACTGTCAATCCCAGTGACAGTAAACATGCAACACGGCAAAAAGATGAAGAACCCAGAACTCATTCCTGTGCCCAAAGAGTCCAGGGACATATTCAGGGCTGAGGAGCTTGGTGTGCATCAATCAAGAACTAGAGATATCTTGACCACCACCAAGCCAGGAGGCCCCCAAATGATAAATGTGAATGCAAGTAAGGTCAAAGCTGTGACCATTAAAAGTCACCCACTAAACATATCAATTCTCCAATACCCTAAGTTAACAATCCTTAAGGAACAACTGTATAAGGGGTTAAAGCTTAAACTGGAGCAAAGAGAGCATGGCCAGGCCCAGAGGAAACACAACAACCTGCCCCTCACCCCCCCCCCCCCAATTACAAGCTCTCCCTGACTCATGACCAGGGTGACTCCAGTGGGGACATGGGAACTTCCCAGGTGCTATACATGTTCCCACCAGCTGCAGAGACAGGGAGCCCTTCATGCTCCAAAGCACAAAAGTTTGGTGGAGGAGATGCAGGGTGGGGGACATCCCAACATGTAAGGAAGAGTCTCCCTACTCAGGACATGGCAGTAAAGGGGAAGCTTGGGAGCCTGTCCTCCCACAGCCTATCACAGAAAGGTCAGCCTCACCATGAAATCCTTTTCAGAAGACAAATGATCACCATTTTGCAATGGCTAAAATCCAGGAGAAAGTGCAAGAGAGCAGAAAACTCCCCAGAAATGGGCAGCCCCATGTCTGTGCAAAGCAGAGGCATGGTTCAAGGTAGAGCTGCCTTTACCAGGATGGCCAAAACTCAGAAAATCAAGAAAGATGTTGGGAAGGTCCTAGAAGAGAAAATGGGGAGCGGGCATGGAAGAGATAGTACCTGCCCTCAATAGCCCCTTTTTTCTCCAGCCAAGTTTGGGAAAACTCCAAAGGAAGTCCAAGTGCAGGCTCAGACCCAACCTGTCCAGGGGCGTCCTTTCAACTACAGCATTCCCTCCTGTAACAAGATAAGTATCAAGTCTTGCCACCAAGAAGCTGTCTTTGGGGGCCACAGTCATTCTGCAAGTATTAGACAGAATATGGACAAGGACAGACACCACCAGAAAGCCATGGAACTTAAGGACCAGCTACTTATTATGTCAGAACCATTGCCTGTCGGTGCCCCACAGGAAGCCTGTCCCCCACATACCACACCTGCAAGCATCAAGCTGGCCAGGGGCCTCCAGCCACTCTCACCACTGCTAAAGGCACAGTATTCAGAGATCTGTCTCTGTTATTTAGACAGAAAGGCATTCTCCAGAATTTGCAGGGGGTGGGGGAAATTTCCCATCCCAAATCCCACAAAATAATCCCTTGATTCTCTCCAATAAATATCTCTCTTAGTGATGTCTGTTTTGTGTACTGTTTGGGGCCATGGTTTTGGGTGTCTCAGGGTTTTGTGTTAATGCAGTTGTTGCTGATTGCTTCAAGGTGACCAGTCCCCCTGTTGAGGGGGATCTCCTGGGGTACGATGTACTCAAAGCGCATTTCCTCTCTGATGAAGTCTGACGAGATGGACTCTGTCTGCTGCCTCTTAGTAGCTCTCTCCTTTACCCTCATTGAATGTTTTAGACCCTTCAGAGCAAGTCTTCTATATATCAGGAGGGTCAGAGACAGGTATAGTTTTCAGAAAATAGTGATTAAGCCACTGTTTCTTCTTATAGCTAGTGTTACAGTGGCTTCCAGTTACCAGAGGATCCCACAGGTGGGTGAACTCTGAATGGGAGTGTTTGGGCCTGTTGGGGTGGGGTCCTGGAACAGCGTAAGTGCTGCTTAGGAATCTGCCATGTTGGTTATATTAAACTTGACATTAGGGTTTCCTACTGGAACTGGAAAGCCTGAAGAAATGCCCAGGGAAGAGAACATCAGGCTGCCTCACTGGTGATGGTTTTTGCAAAGCAAGAGCATCACTTAGATCTGTCAGTGGGGGGAATGTTGACAAGGTAGCCACCACCTCCCAGGTTAAGATGCCTTGAAAGAAATGAGGAGGTGAAAGAGTCACCTTGATGGCAAGATAAAAGTCCCCTTAACACAATCATGTCCTGCTCCCCACCTTCCTCAATCTGATTCAGGCACCAGCAGCCCACTGATGCCTTATACTGAAATGTCACGGAGCTGTTCTTTGAGTACGCAAACAACATCTGCAAGCTGTCAAGCATGGCATCTCCTTTTGGAGAAGGGGATCTTGGTAACTTCCTTCTATCCATGCTTGATAGCAATACACAAGATCTTGCCTTTAGTGTGGACAGTTCTCCCATTAGGAGAGAGGTACCATCTTTGATATTCATGGCGCTAGTGGATCCAAGGTAGACCTCCCCCGGAAGACCTGTATCTTATGAACAAGAGGTGAGTTCTACACTATGCATCAGTGTACAGGTAATTGGGGGCTTTCCTATGGAATGCTTAGTGTTATTTTATTTTGTTTTTGGCCAAGGCAGCACACTTACCAACCCTTAGAATAAGTTCGGGAGAGAAGTTGATTCCACTTGAGACTGGAACTCAGTAATGGAGTGAGTATCCTAGTGACTGTTCAGTGTTAAAACAAAAAGCCACTAAAGCCCTCCTTGGACAAGAAGATACAAGTGTGGTATCCTTGTCCAAGGTTATCCTATTGACTATGCAGCATCTGAACACTAAAGTCATGAAAGAATGCAGATTCTGATTCTGTGGAGGTCATGAGAGGGACAACAGGTGAAATGGGGCCCAGGGCAGGGAACATGAAAAGAAGGTCCTGGAGGCTCTAACATCTATGTGGATAGACCAGCTAATACCCCAGTCTCCCAGGTCCTCCATAATCTCATTTTAGAATCCAATACTACCCATTCAGTTCAGTTACTGCTGTCCTGTAGAGCTTAGCACTTTGAATACTTCTGCCATCAGGAATACTATAGTCTGACATTCTGTCCTTTTACCTCCTCCTCCTATCCTTCCAGCTTATATGTCCCCTGTTATCAACTCCACATCATTCATTTTTCCACTTCTTGTCTATCTACCAAGGCCTTGTCTTCCTGATCATCTATCTAGTAACCAATATTTTAAAAGATACAACACAGGGGTGCCTGGGTAGCTCAGTCATTGATTCAGCTGACTCTTGATGTCAGCTCAGGTCATGATATCATGCAAGCTGCAGAGCCTCCTGCAGAGTGTCCTTCAGAGCCACAATATCACACAGGCAGTCTCTCCTTTTCTCTGACTCTCCCCCACTTGTGTTCTGTGTATGTTTCAGATGAGATCGAGCACGTTCAGGGTGGTATGGCTGTAGACTCTGTGTATGTTTCAAAATAAATAAACATTAAAAAATTTTAAAGAAAAAGCTCCAGCACAAAACGTACCCCATCCATTACCCTTCAACCCTTCCTGTCTGGCAAAATCTCATCTGTCTTTTTCTAGAAATGCCTTTCTCTAAGTTACTAATCACTATTGGAAATCTCATAATTGAGGCTATTGATGCCCCAAGATATTCAGCCCCGGCACTACCTGGACATCATTCATTCATCCCACAAACACTTATCCAGGCTTACATGTGAACAAAGCAATGAAGTTAGGTCACTATTTCCTTAGTCTGTTCTCTTCCCTATGCTACTCAGATGTATTTTAAATTTCCTTCACTTTCCTCAACTTAGGCCATCTTCACTCAGCCTGGCAGATGTGCTGGACCACAGTTCACAGAGAAATGAGAAAGCCATGAGATGGGAGCTTTCATCAGAACAAGACACAACAAAACAAAACCTTCCAACGACATTTCCCCATTCTTCTTTCCTTCCCAGTGTCAAAGGAATTCCTCTTCATTGAGAGATAGCTAAATTCTAATCTTGATAGGACTGTGCCTCCCTTGCCAGGTCTCCTCCTGAGTCCTTCCATGTCCTTATGAGATACCCAACCTCTTTTATTTTTTCAATGCTTTTTACCACAGAAATGTTTAAACATGTACAAGAGCAGCTAGAACAATATAACATCCCAAACACCCATCATCCAACTTGCACTATTATCATTTGGCAGGTGTGATTATGATTAAAGTTCAAAAGCCCATTTGAACATCTTCCCATCTAGGGGCTCCTGGGTGGCTCAGTCAGTTAAGCATCCAACTCATAGTTTAGGATCAGGTAATGATCTCACAGTTCATGACTTCTAGCCTCACATTGGGCTCTGTGTCACTAGCGTGGAGCCTCCTTGGGATTCTCTCTGCTCCTCCTCCTCCTCCCTCTGTCTGTAAAATAAATAAACATTAAAAAAAATCTCACCATCCATCTCTAAGACATATGCAATGCATCCATGTCAAAGTACTCACATTTCTTTGATACTTATCACCTGTGGAACATACTGATTCACAGCAGATGTAGGCAGCATTGGTGATGGAAAAGCAATGAGCTTTATGGGCTTTGGCAATCACTTCTGCTCAGCCTTGCAGTCAACCCTGAGGAGCCCTTTCCGTGAATTCCTCAACTCCACACAAAAAGCAGTCTTACAGAGCAAATTCAGGGCACGAATTCACTGTCCCTTCATCACACAGTAACTGTAACATG
>NC_043712.1:68760869-68762840 GCF_006229205.1 Suricata suricatta | reverse complement strand
GTGGGAATGGGAAACATTGCAGCTGTTTTGGAAAACTGTCTGGAAGTTGCTCAAAATGGTAAACATCAAGTTATCCTATAAACCAGTAGATGACTCCTAGGTGTCTACTCAAGACTAATGAAAACATAGGTCCACACAAAAACTTGTATACAAAGGTTCACAGCTGTATTATTTGTAACATCAAAAGATGGAAACAACACAAACATCCATTAACTGATACATGGGTAAATAAAACAGGACATATCCATGTGATATATTTTTTGGCAATACATGCCACAACTTGGATGATCCTTGAAAGCATGTTAAGTGAATGAAGCGAGTCACAAATGACCACATATGATTCAATTCCTATGAAATGTCCAGAGATGGGAAATCAGGAGACAGAAAATAGATTTCATCTTAGAGCTGGGGCCCGGAGGTGGGGTGGAAGGGGAATGAGGGGAGGGGGGAGTGACGGCAACAGGTTGCAGGTTTTTTTCTATGAAGTCATGAAAATGTTTTAAATTATGTGCACATCTGTGTATGCTGAAAATCATGGAATTATACACATTGAATGGGTTAATTATATGGCATGTGAACTATATTTCAATAAAGCAGGGTAAAAGAAGTGCTTAAGGATAATAAAAAGGGGAGCAGATAAGAAAAATATATCAACACATTTTTGGAAGATGGAAATCTGGTGGAGGAGCTTACGTGACTAGCGGAGCAAAAGAGGTGCTAGCAACCCACTTCACAGCGCAAAACCCAGAAGACAATAACCTGGAAGCAGTAGATAAACAAGCCTTTAGGGGTTCCATGTAGTAAACATGTTGAATTTTTGTTCTTTTTTGTTTTTATCGCATGTAATTTTTAAAATCATTTTTTTTCCTTTGAGTGTGGTGGATCTATGCCAGTATTAGAGCCTTGTTGAAATGTCAGCATGGTTCAAATGTGCAGCACATCCCAGGTTTCTGGCCTGGGACAGAGCTCAAGATGCCTGTTTTAAGGTTGGCATTGCACACTTCTGGGCCTGGGTATGGTGGCAGCAGCAGCTCCTGGAATCAAAGCCACAATCTCAATCGTTGGGATAAATTAATCGTTAAGGCACACATATCCAAAAAAAATTGTGGAAAAGTTGCATAGATGATAGAGCCATGTAGCTTTTGTCCCGATTTGTCTATTAACATTTTGTGCTATTTATAATCTCTGTCTCCTATCTTACTGCCCTTCCTCTTTACACACAAACACCCATATTCACATATGAAAAACATACATATGTTCTTGAATATTGAGAATATATTTCATGCATCATGCACTTTCGCTCTGAATATTTTGTTGTGTATTTCTTAAGAAATGTTTCCCTTACAGCACAGTTATCTCCTTCAATACATTTAACATTGACATAGAGCTTTTAACTAAACTCACATTTGTCATCCATTTGTGTCAATTTGTTTTCTTTGAGTTTATTTTGAAGAGAGTGTGTGTGCATTTGTCAGGGGACGAGCAGAGAGGGCAGGGGAGAGAGGATCAGAAGCAGGCCCTGAGCCATCAATGCAGAGCCCCAAAGGGTACTGGATCCCACAAACTGTGAGGTCATGACCTGGGCCGAAATCAAGAGTCAGATGCTTAGGCCACTGAGCCACTCAGGTGCCCCATTTTTGTGGATTTAAATTAAGTAATGTCCTTTGTGTAGTTTTTCTCAAACTTCCTTTACAGGATTCAGTCTAGAATCACATACTGCACATAGTTGCTGTGTGTCTTTTGTTTCCTTTAATCTGGATCAGTTTCTCAGCCTTTTTTAATAACAAATCCCTTTTTGAAATATATATTCGATGGACCCTATTTATAACCCCTTCTCAGCTGGAAATGTGTTTTTGGTGGATCTGACCTCGCCCAGACATTGAAGGAAATTTTTATAGTTGCGAGTGAGTCCTAGAAGCCATAGGGCTGCCAGGCACACTTTCCATTAAAAGGCAATACTAGAGATGCAGA
>NC_043712.1:68757928-68760769 GCF_006229205.1 Suricata suricatta | reverse complement strand
AGGGAGCTTCAGGGGGAGACACTGTATGGGTCAAAGAGAAGCTATAAGGCATGAATAGCCTAAGAGGGATTTGGGGAAATAAAAGGATTTTAAGTTGTTTGCCACAGGTCCGTGGGGTGCCATGGCCTTGTCTCTCTCTTTGTTGTGCTTTCTGTTGTTTGGTACAGGCTACTCTGCTGTAGCTCTTTGGTGAACGTGGGTTCATTTGAGGAAATATTGGGGGTAGGGCTGTCTCTCAGTATATTTTTGGTTTCATTGAAGTAAAAATGCATTATTGGGGAAAACTCCAGCTGAAGGCAGAGTCGATCTTGGGGATGTAGATCTCTGGGCCTAGCAAACCTTCAGAGACAATGTGGGGTCCAAAAGGAGATCAGCAAACAAGAAAAAGGGTCTCAGGTAATATCAGGGAAACAGGTGGAATATGATGATTTGGTAAAGTTGACATGGTGAATAAGTGAGTTGGTGAATAGGTGACACAGTGAATAGGTAGAGTTGGAAGGTAAGTTGGAGGCATCTAAGAGATCATGGAAGGATGGACAGATCTGCTGTGTGGATGGTGGGGAAAAGGTTGCGTGTGAGTTTCCCTCTGCCATGTTTGCCACATCCCCCACCCTCAAGAATCTTTGGTGTCTGTACTAAAGCTCTGTGATGTGGGCCTGGAACTCTAGTCTAGAACATGTACTCCCAATGCCCAGCTGACTCAAGCAGCAATGCATTTCTAACAATATGAACCATCCTCATCTGAGAAGCCTTATTGCACCACGGCTGAACTTTAATTCGACGTGCTAGGTATTCCCATCCGTGTCTCTCTGTGTGGGGTTGGGGTCCTACTTCTGGCACTGTGCTACCTAAAGAGGAATCTGTTTTTGCCAATATTTTGGAAACACAGTGACATCAATCAGGTAATAGAGTCCCTCAGAGACAAAGATAGAGAGACAAAGAATCTGAAGCAGGCTCCAGGCTCTGAGCTGTCATTATAGAGCTAAATGCTGATATGGTGGTAAGATTTTGGGGTATGGGATATGATTTAATGTCAGTCTTTTAAAGGGCCTGTGTCCCTGGGTTGTGATGTTCACAAGTGTTTTGAAGTTTTTTGTTTTGTGTTGTCCCACTCCATAGATGAGTCAAGAAGTCTAGAGGGCACTGCTATAGTTGAGTAATTTACCATCTCTCATGTGACACAGGCTCTGGTGGTCTTTTCCCCTGCTGAGTAGGCTTGTGTTAGGGAGAACTCTGGGAATATTTCACAACGTTTTCAAAATGGTTACAGTTCTCTTCAACCTAAACTCCTTTGCAAAAAACATGAGCATTTTTTCATACCTCTTTACTGTGAGCACCAGGTGGGGTTCCTGATAATAAAAGTTATGAATACATGGGGGCCCCCATTAGATTGTGACACCAGGAGTTTCTCACTCTCATGCTAGTCCACTTGAATCCTCTAGAAATATGTCAAAGTGTGTATTTAAGTGTTCCTACTAGGAGAGCAATCCCCACCCTCCAGTGATTTCTGTTCCAGGTAAGCTGATTTTAACTATGATTCTCTGCATTTATACTCTCTGAAGATTTCAGGTAGTAGGTTTGGCACTATGGCTCTAAGAAAAGTCATTGATTCTCAGTTTGCTTCTTTCAAAGACTAAAGTGATGATTTGCATGCTTTTTAAATATGAACACTTGAACCAGAAGTTACCATTCAGAGCATGACTCTTTATTTTCCTGTTTTTCATCCCAAATTTCTAAAAAAGTTTGGTTGGGTCAGAGAGACACCTAAAATGGGACGTTTAAGAGAACAGACATTCACTCCCTAGGAAAAGAGATCTCCAGGGCTCCAGATTAAGGAACAACTAAGGTTTCCACTTGAAGCTCATAGGCTATCTGGATGTGGAGGTGGGTCTTGGTTACCATCCCAGACACCGTGATTCCACAGTCCTGGATTGGGTTATCTGGAGAGTTTGGGGTCTGTGAGAGAGAACAGAGCTCCCCAGTGCTTGCTCAAGAGTTACAACGTACATCAGGAATCACTCGAACAAGCCTTCCTTCATGTTGGGCTAATCTGGAGGACAGTGCTGAGCCCCTGAAAGCCTCTGAGGGGAGACTGGGTTCTGAGCTGCATCCCATGATACAGGGTCCTACCTGAGAGAACACAGATGTGACCGTTGGCCTCAGTTTCTATGTCCTCATTCAACAAAGGACTTCTGGCTGAGAAGATCAAGTGTGGACCTCATTCACAATATCCTTCCTCAAGTTTTTCAAAGTAGCAAATTATGAA
This sequence comes from Suricata suricatta, assembly GCF_006229205.1. Lineage (NCBI taxonomy): Eukaryota > Metazoa > Chordata > Mammalia > Carnivora > Herpestidae > Suricata > Suricata suricatta. The sequence goes on along the minus strand of NC_043712.1, from coordinate 68,758,503 downwards.
AACATTTAATCATCTTTCAAAATTGATAAAAGCAAGGACCCCAAAATTCTATTATTTAAAATAGAGTCATTGTATTCATGGGTGTTAAATTTCCATTTTCTAGCATGTTGAGAGACAGAAATGAGTCCTAGCTCCTTCATCTTTTTTTGTTGTTGTTCTCACATCAGGGCAGATCCAAGAGGAGGAGAAACGGTGGGACACTGAGAGGTAAGATTCTGCTGATTCTACCTGACCACTCCAAGGGTGACCCTTTCTGTCCTCTCCATGAGGTTGCTGGTCCATGATCACTGAGGATGTCAGTTGCTAGATAGGATCCCTCTCAGCAAAGAGGAGCCTCAGAGAAAAGCTCATGGAAAGGCAGTTACTACCTAAGACCCTTCCTAGTCTTCCTTGCTCTGCCCATCCCTGAGCACGAAGCATTGATACAGCGGGTCAAAGGTTATTGTCTATAGGTGGCCATGTGATTGTCCAGAGTCAGAACCTCTGTATTCTGACTTTGTGAAAGACCTGTGACATCATGGATATTCAGACTCCTCTTAGAAGTAATCATTGACCTATGTTCCTCGTAGGGTTTT
>NC_043712.1:68755814-68757828 GCF_006229205.1 Suricata suricatta | reverse complement strand
CCCACAGCCCCTAATCTGGGATGAAGAAGAAGAAGGTATGATTGGGAGGCAGGATTGATGGTGGGCCTGGGGGTTTATCTGAGTGAAAGGTTGGGCCTGAGATTGGGATAGGAATTGTGGCATTGTTGGGGATATACACCAGGGAGAGGAAAGCAATGGGAATGAGAATGTAGTAGAAGTTCTTGATCATGCATTTTGACTGTGGAAGCATTACAGAGTCCATTGAATAAGATAAAGTGAGACTCTAGTGGGGAAATACTACTAGAAACCGGGAGCATTCCTAAGGACTCACTATCAAAGAGGGAAGACCGGAGTAGAGTGACTATATTTATGATGCAAGTTTTCCCCCAAACACATGAGTTAGAGGAGCTGCTGACAAAAGCACAGGGGCTCTGGTTTGCCTTCAACCTTCCATCCAGTATTGGGGACTGTGGTGACCTGTACATCAAATGGATGCAGTGAATTCAATGAAGATGTCCATTGGTGTTATGACCACATTTGTTTTGAAAATGGTGCCTCTTCTTTTTTGTTCTTCTCTAAAATCTGGAAAAGTATTCTTTTTTCATTTGTCTCTCCAAGACTGCCTGGATATTAAGGTCAAAAAAAGAAACTCCACTATCCTCCTTGTACTTGGTAGCAGAGTCTCACCAAAGATGGTTTCTGGTAGATGAAAGTAATCTTGCTCTTGCTGAAATTTAAAGTGGGATGCAATGTTCTGGGCATGAGCAATACAACAGAAGCATTTTGAAATTGATGGGCATCAATGGTCACTACCTCTAATTGTTGGGACATAAGTGGACCACCCACGAGGGTTATCTGGCAATGAGTTTTCTGGAACAGGCTTCAAGGAGATGGAAATCCATTTAGATTGAGTCACAGGTAAAGTGCAGTCTGGCAGTGGTAAAACAGACAGGGTCAGTGGTGCATGATGACAAGCAAATGAATCAGTGGGATTCTCTTTCAGGGACATACTTGGTAAGAGGTTGACATTTTGGAAAACAGTGGAGTCAAGAGGAAAACTGGTATTCAGAGATAAAGTGGACTCTGTTTGGGCAATAGGATCCCCTTTCTGAATGTCATATAGCCAGAGAGGGGGAAAGGAAGTGGTTGAGGTGTAGAATGGTCCACTAGGAATGTGCAGTTCAAAGGAGGAGAAGATTGTGGTGGCAGAAAGTGACCTGGTGGTGAGGGTAAGAAAAAGTTCGGTGAGGGAGGGGGGAAAAGAGGTGGTGGTGATGGAGGAGGGCACTTATGGGGAAGAGCACTGGGTGTTGTATGGAAACCATTTTGACAATAAACTATTTTAAAAAAACCTATAATCATAAAAAAAAGTTAGGTGAGAAAAGGGAGGCGAGTGGTGGGGAAGGCTCAGGAAAAGTAGCTGGTTTGAGGTCTCCTGGAAGGCCTGCTGTGAAGGCAGGGGACAGACTGAATGATGAGTCAGTCACAGGAGCTGAGGTAGCCAAAGGGATGGCAGTGGGAGTAGCCTCTTCCAGGGCCTCCAGGAACAGCAGCCGATGGACCTCAGAAGTTCTCCAATTACACACTTCACAGAAGGGGTCTGACATAACAGTTGACAAAAGTGGATGGCATCATGACGCTGGCACAGGGGGCTACAGGAGACAGGAGACACAAAGCTGCAGCCATGGCCAAAACAAAGATATGTGTCTCGAGCAATTCTGGCAAAAGTAGGGCCAACCCCATCTGCAAGGCTTTCACAATCAGACTCTGAAAAATATTCTGACCCATGTCAATGCCAGGCTTCACTGAGGCCCTAGATATTCATAGACACTGCTAAAATGGGGGGGGGGTGGAGGTCAGGAAAGAAGGTGATGTATAGTCATCTTTGCAGGAAAGAAATCACCTTTCTTTCTTCTTCAATTTTGCTCTTATAAGTTCTCCAGACTGGAAAGCCATGAGAGTGATGAAGGTAGAACAAGAGATATTACGAGAGGGTGCGTACAGTGTTCTTTAAGTGATACCCAAGGTAGATTGGATTTGCAGAGCCCATAGA
>NC_043712.1:68753423-68755714 GCF_006229205.1 Suricata suricatta | reverse complement strand
AGGCACGTCCAGGGCACGGGGCTCTCTAGGGGCTGGAAGGCACACGTGGTCACCATCAGCACCCCCAACCCGTTCGGTAACATGCACCGTGAACACTACTCAAAACTTCATTTGTCCCAGGTCTCAGGGCCACCCCTATTAGATATTATTGTCTCTGCACATAATAGCTGAAATCTGAGACTTGGGTTTCCTGGGCAAGACCAGACAGCTGGTGTAAAGTGAGTCTTCACAGCAGTCAGTATCACTGCCATATTCAACAGGACGGTTACCTCCGCAGGTTCCATCCTGTGGCCTCCACAGAAGGGGCCGCGCGGCCCGGGCGCAGCCCCCCACCCCCCGGCGTCAGCACGGTTTCCGAGGCCGCGGCCTCCTGTGGGGCGAGTTAGGGGCTGAGAGGCCTAGAAGACCTGCCACCAGGACGGAAGCGGCAGACGGTGGGCAGGAGGGAAGGTCATTCCAGCCTCCAGAAACCTTCGTCAAAGTCTGTCTTGTGAAGGACACAAATACCAGAAGTCTGAGGTGAGACGTCTAACCGTTAGACTGCCCAACATGGCCGCCACTCAGGAGCCGAACCCCACAACTTCTCGGGGTCGCCCCTGGGTGTGGCTCGCCTCTGGACTACGCCCAACGCCTGCACACTGAGCACACCGCCCCGTGGAAAAGCCTCCCTTTGCGCCTTCTCGCCTCAGAGGTTTTCAAGCTCCTTTGCGTTTGTGGTGAGGAGCACGTGGTTCGACCCTCTGGAAAAGCAGATGGTTAAGTCAAATATCCCAACACAATGGGGAACGTGTTCTACATTGGAAAGCAAGGACAGATCCCTGAGGAAAACCTCCCAGTTTAATAGGAAGGAAGGAGGCAAGAAGGGATGGGGATTCACATTTTGGTTTTGTTACTGTTTGAAATGTTTAATGATGAAATGTTCTGGTGACTTCTCATTTCCCTGTGATGATGCAGCACACATGCTCAAAGATTGTGGAGAAATTGAAGGAGAGTGAAAACGTTTGGAGTGCTTAGGCAAGAGAATTGACTAAGGACCCATCCTTAAGCGCCACCATGACAGGGAGCTTGGTTTCCCTCCCTGGTGAGCCCCATTGCTGAGAGGAAAGCCCAGTACACAGTAAGCACTGAGGGAATGGCTGGATTGTCTTCAGGCAGTGTTGGAGCTGACATTAGTACAGAACATGTATGGTGGCATCAACATACTTTCTTGTGTGATTTCATCCAAGAAAAAATAGCCCCTTATTAGAAGACAGGTCTAAAAAACACAGAACTGACCTTCGCCAAGCGTGACAGATGAGAGGCAAATGGGGTAGGCTGTTGAGAGTAGGTTTGGGATTAAGTAGAAACCATGAAGCTTTCCTTGGAGAGGGAGGAAATGGAGAAAAACACTGTCAGGTGGACAAGGAGATGTATGACGTGGCTTGTAGATTGAAGAATTGGCATACTGAGGGCATAAGCTGAAAGAATAAAATCAGGTGGAGTGTCAGACTGGTTTTTCAAATGGCAGAAGTGCTCCTGGTGGCAAGTTCTGAGCTACAGTCATAAGTAAACCAGAAGGGAGATAAAGCACTCTAGGATGAGAAAGGGTAGACAGTGACAGGACCAGATTATTGGATGGTCAATCCACATGGATGTTGAAGCTCTGACCACTTCCTCCCACTTCAGGTTCCCATCCTGGGCCCCATCCCACTTCTCTCCTATCCCAGGGTCTCCACAAAATCAGCATTTCCTGCAACTCCAAGCTTTAGTCAGTGGCATAACTCTGGAGAAGAAGGCAGAAATGGGGCAGGAAAAGAGGGTTGCAGGAGATATCTGTTTTTGTTTTGACACCCAGCATTCACTGGGTTCTGGAAAGTTCTGGAAATAGTCCCTCTATTTATCTAGAGGGAATTAACCCTCTTCTCAGTCTCAATCCATGTAAAGATGGAGCTGTCTTTCCCAGACTCACGAGAAGATCCCCTTCTCGAGGCCTGGACTCCTTCACTGCAACTGCTGATTGGGACACAGTGCTCAGTGTTAATCACTGAAGGCCACCTCAAGGAACCTGATTGCCTTACATGGCACATGACACCAGAAAAGTTCACAAGGCCTGAAACTGGGATCTGGAGTCCCCATGCCCAATCCATATCAAACTACCAATCAATTCATGCCTTTTGTCAATGGTGACATTACGTTTGAGTTAGACTTCAGGTTGTAAAAATTCAGATATTCCATTCCCATTACATTATATCTCAGTGACAATTCTTCAGGCACCACACTATATCATGTAATTAATACTCCCCTGCATTCTC
>NC_043712.1:68748955-68753323 GCF_006229205.1 Suricata suricatta | reverse complement strand
TCCATATCAAACTACCAATCAATTCATGCCTTTTGTCAATGGTGACATTACGTTTGAGTTAGACTTCAGGTTGTAAAAATTCAGATATTCCATTCCCATTACATTATATCTCAGTGACAATTCTTCAGGCACCACACTATATCATGTAATTAATACTCCCCTGCATTCTCATAACACTGTGATCCCTGAGGGTGGACACAAAGCACATTTTTTCTAGAAAAATTGATCATCTGTCCAATCATTTTTCAGCAAATACACTTTTTTGCTTTTTACGACAGTGCTGCTCTCCTATATGAACAAGAATCCGGAAGAAAGGAAAACAATCATAGAAGCAGAACAAAAGTACAAGATCATTCACAGATGGCGCTACCATATCATGTGGACAGATCACATCCTGGATGTTCCAACTATTCAAATGCTGTCTTATTGTTTCGTCCAATGTTTTCCTCCTCTGAATGGAGGCAATGGACACTAGGTATGACTTATCACATGACCCCGGCCTTTATCCACCACATGTCCCTGGGTTAGAAGTCCATTGGTACAGGGAAAATGTCCCAGGATGGCAGTTAGATGTTCTAAGATCCCAGTCCTAGCTTTTCTACCAATTGGGCAAGTCTTTCAATCTAATGTTTAAGGTAGGAAAATCAAATTTGAACTGATAGACATGCTATACTAATATATTAATAAAAAGTGGAATTAAACCTTGCAACCTGTGGGGTTTTGTTCCTCTATCAGTTTGGCTATGTCTACAGAAGCTGAAGGTTACTTCTTTAGCCCTAAGGTCTGGGAGCTAGAGCAACGTGGACAGACTGTGGTAGAGCCAGGATAAGCCATAATGCCCCTAAACTTTCTTCCCTTCTATATCCGAATGCTGGTGAGTCAGGTGCTTCTAAGGGTTCATTTTAATTTACCTTTCAGGATGAACCCACACCACCTTTATTTCCATACCACCTGTTTTTCCTTCTTTGGATGTGCCAGTCTCTCTGAGGTTTTCTTACCAGTTGCCACAACACTTAGCTATTAAACAGCTTTGACATTGATGACATGGATATGGATGAGGAGAAGGATCCTGTGAGCACCTTTGGCCACTTTTGCTTCAGTGAACTGAGTAGGGTGTCCAAGAATAAACCCTTGCCTTAGGAAGACTCTAAGATTCCAAGGATCCCCACCTCCTCAAGTTTATACTTTTGTGTAATTACCCCACCCCTTGAGCATTAGTTGACCTTAGTGATTTGACTCTAAAAGAATAAAGGAAAGGTAATGGGATGTTATTTTCTTCATTAGTTTAGAAAATATTGTAAGTTCTATCTTGTTTTTGAACTGTCTCCTACCTTTAGTGAAATACACTGCCATGTTGGAAAAACTTGCATGACAGGGAACCAGCAAACTGCCCCCAAGGCCAACAAGGAATTGAGGATGTCAGTCAAACAAGAATTGAGGGACTGGATCCTGCCAACAACCATGTAAGTGAGTACACAAGTGGCTCTTTCCCCAGTCACACCTGCAGATAAGAACCTAGCCTCCGCTAATATCTTAATTGCAGCCTTCTGAGACACCCGGAGCAGAAAATCCAGATAGGCCTTGCCTGAATTTCTCACCCACATAAATTGTGAGATCATAAATACGTATTTTTAAGCTACTAAATTTTGGGGTATCCATACACAGCAATTCATCACAAATGCACCTCTAAATTACTGTAATCTTGGTGTAAAATGTAGCACATATGGGAAGACAGGGCACCATAAAGGAAGAGAGCTGCCCTGACAGCATCCCTGGAGGTACAATCTTCACTCTCAAAGACTCTCTCTTCTTCTCTTAAGCTGAAATGGTATCCCTGTGCTCTAGTAAGCCCCGAGTGGTCTCCAGAAGGTAAGGCCTACATGCCATAGTACCTCATCCCACCCTTCAGCTGTGTCTATGTTAGGATAGTTTGGGAGCAGGTGAAAACACAAGTGGAGCCAAGTTTTAGTCTTTGAGGGGTTTTCTCACTTGTGAAGGCCAGAATATTTTCAGAGTAAGCCTTTTGTACTTTTTATGAAAACAATTAATGTTTTAAATGCAGGACCCCTGAGCAGGGTCAAATACAGGGCCCCAGGATGTAACTGAGTAGGCCACTGTTAGTCTTCTTACAAGGGACCGGTATGAATTTAGAAGCCCAGAGAGGAAGTCAGTAAGAGCAGAACTCACTTCTTCCTTTCCCTAAGTACAAATTCCCACTCCCATGCCCCCCACCACCCCACAGTCCCAGTGCCGTACCCAGAGAACCCCACTCTCTATTAGAACAAACATTTATTGAGGAGGATTCATATTCTTAGTTGTGCTGAAGAAAGATTGTTCTGATCAGAGGATATATTATCATGGAAGCTGTAAGACTTTCTCAACAAGGACTAAACGATTTCTTTCGGGAAATTTCTTCTCCTTCAAAGTGCTGGAGAAGCGTTTTCTGCTTGAACAGAAGAGTCAAATCTCTGAACACAGTACTTTCATCAGAGGTGAGGGTGGCTGGAAGGACCTGACCTACTGGACGCACACAGGTGGGGCTTGGATGAGGCACAGGCTCCCTGGAGGGCAGAGAAGAAGCAGGTTGACTCCAGCTTAATAGGAGCTTCTTGAAGGCCCCACCTTTCTGGGGAATCTGGTCCTGTGTCTGTTCTGCCTGACACTTGTAAGACAGTTCTGTTCAGCAGAGACAGCTTCTTGGCTACAGAACTCGATACTTGCCCATTTGTCATGTGCTGTGTCAAAGCCTAAGAGTTGGAGGAATGTGTCCTATTAGACCCTACCTGTGCCTACAGTTCTTCCTTCTGCTGGTTTAACCCTGAGGCCTCAGATTCATACCTACATGTCAGTCTTTCTAGGATCTTCCCAGTGGCAAAAATGAGCTCATGAGCTTCAGGAGACCCACCACATACAAGAGCAGTCACACTGTCACCTGGGTCTTGGTGCAGGCAACATTCTTTTTTTTTTTTTTCATGGATTTGATCCACTTAATAAATTGCCTTATCTTTTTCCTGAAGTAACTCTTGGGAGGAAACTTTTAATTCTGTGACAGAGATGAAGAAGCACCTTCTAATTTTCTGTTTTCAACATGGGGACTCTTCTTTCTGGCTAGATATGTCCGTACCCCTGAATCCTCACGGCTACATTTTCCTGCTTTGAAACCCTGAGGTCTCACTTCCCTTGCACTTTTCCTTTTGGGAAACTCTTAGGCTGGCACCTACCTAAGACCTGCTTAGTGCCAGGACTCCTGCTACTGCTCCAGACTAATCTTGTCCTCCAATTGCCACGTAGCACCTGGGACACTCATATGTCCCCACAACAGACACTCTTGGACTGAGTCAGTGAGGCGTTGGAAGCCAAGCTATCTGAAGTAAGGGGCATGTCAGTGGGACATTCTTGAGCTTGACTATGCTCCTCTTTCTCCAATTTCTACATTAACTGACTTTAGAGTCTGATAGTTAAGAATCTTGGGAAACCAGTATTTCTGGTGAGGGATGTTCAGTGGTCAGCACAGCGTCTACCTTTCTCAAATTGACATTTATCACTTTGGAGCTTTTCAACTCAATGGTTGTCAAGACTTCACAGGATTGAGCTTGAAGAGTACACAGCTCATTGGTGTTGAATACATCCCTGGACAAGTTGCACATTGCAAAATGTTCTAAATACTTCTGCACATCACTCTGCTCTGAACCATTTCTGTTCCATCCCTAGGACTCACATTCTGTTCCATCCCTAGGACTCATCCTTTAGCTCATGTCCAGCTTCAGCTTGCCTTAGGGGCTCTTCTGGGCTGCACCTATTTTCTAGAACAGCCTCATCCTGTCTCACATGAGCTATGATGCTATGTGTAAGGGTCTGAAAAGTTTGACTTCCATACCCAACTGTCTGGATACCCTCTGCAAGCTCATGGTCGGTGTCAGAGAATGATGGTCTCATGGCCCTCCGTCCTTCATTGCCCACAGATGACATAGCAAGGAGAGAATGATCCAGGGTGGGGACTGACTTTGTTGTTCTCATCTGTTTCCATGAAAAGTTCTAGAGCTTCTCTCAAGGGGGTTAGAAAACCCAGCTTTGGATTCCATCATGGAACTATGCATGGCTGAGGAGGGAAAGTTAATTTGGGGAAGAGGCCATGTTTTGGCTTCTCTCAACATACAGAATTTTATAGATTCAAGAACCCTGAGTGGTATACCCCACCTCTGACTCATCTGAAATCTTATAATATGGGCCTCTAGCACCTGTCCTGTATTGAGATCTAGAAAAGAAAGCTCCAGAAAGGTAATCTGGCAGTAAACCCTACCCACTATTGAGTTGTTTGAATTTGTGTTTTCTGTTTTATTCTGGAAACTCCCACACAAAGTCAATGTA
>NC_043712.1:68740975-68748855 GCF_006229205.1 Suricata suricatta | reverse complement strand
CTTGCCCAGGAAACCCAAGTCTCAGATTTCAGCTATTATGTGCAGAGACAATAATATCTAATAGGGGTGGCCCTGAGACCTGGGACAAATGAAGTTTTGAGTAGTGTTCACGGTGCATGTTACCGAACGGGTTGGGGGTGCTGATGGTGACCACGTGTGCCTTCCAGCCCCTAGAGAGCCCCGTGCCCTGGACGTGCCTGCACAGGATAGGACAGTGAGGCGTCAAGATAAAAGTTCATACAGTAAATTAGGAGTCCTCATTTCTGATTCCCTGTGGAACCAGTACTGGAAGGATGCTCGCAGTTTCCCAGTTATTTTCAAAGGAGCCAACAAGGGCTTTATCGCTGCTTGGACCTAGTGGTGAGTCCAATAGGGATGTTTCGGGGAACGCCACATAGAACCCAATCGGGGCCTTCTGGACAGAGAGGAAGAGGCAGAACGGTTTGTCATGCCTTGAAGATCCAGTATTCCTGGACGTTAGCCTCGCCAGCAGGCGCATTACATGTTTTTCATTAGACAGAAACTCTCAGGTAATTGCCTTAAGTTGCGGGGATTGACACAGTCATGCCTACTGTGTGTTCCGGTGCTGTGTTAGGAAGTATCAATATGTTGATCATAGAAAGAGGTACAAGAGAATCGTATTTGTGACTATTTCCACTATTAGAAAATGCACTATTAGTGTATTGGAAAGATATGGAAAAGTAGAGGAGAAACCTCATAGATTCCCATCTTCAAAACAATTACCATTAACTTTTTTGTGCATCTTCTTAGAGATTTTGCAATGCCTATTTAAAAAAATAATAATGTTTATTTGAGAGAGAGAGAGAGAGAGAGAGAGGGAGGGAGGGGCAGAGACAGAGCCACAGAATCTGAAGCAGCTCAGACTCTGAGATCAGACACCTTGAGATCATGACTGAGGCTGAAGTCCTGTGCTTAACTGAATGAGTCACCCAGGCACCCCTTGCTATGAGTGTTTTTAATATTGCTTAAATAATACGTATTTCAAACAAAAACCACTATCATAAACATTTTTATGTTATTTTAAACTGTCATAACATTTGTATGCTAACATTTTATTAAGTGGTAGAATATTAAATTCCACTTTCTGTTGACATTTGGGTGGTTTCTGAGTTTTTGAAATTTTAGAATTTTGTTTACCATGTTTGGTCATAATTGTACTTGCTTATGATCTGTCCTGTTCCAGACAGCACAGAGCTTTTCCTAAACGTCTGATTAACCCAGGAGTCTGCCCTGGACCAAATGCTTTCTCTTTCTCCAGCCTCCTTTGATGAGTTATCCACTCATGCGGTTAGGTGTTTCAGAGCTGGACACTCCTCTGAGTTTCAAGTAGCGAAACCACCTGCTGGCTAAAACATCCTCAGTGTAAGATCTTCCAAACTTAACCTGTTGTCTTCATCTCCAGCCTTCCCTTCCCCAGACACTCCGAGTGTCAGTAGCACCTGAACGTCCAAGCAAGAAACACAAGAACCATTTTACATTCTTTCCTTCTTATTTTTCCTGTAGCTAGTTAGATACTACATGGAGGAACTGGAAAAATATGCTGTAGAGAGAAACCCTAGAGCTCCTACAGTATACTACATCCCCCTAAATAGAAGGTAAGAAACTTCAGGCCATGAGCTCTATTTTTGTAGTTAATTTTTAATTATATTAGTAATATATGTTCACATTCTCCTGAGTCATAATTAAAACATTCTCATTAAAGTTAATACTCCATTTCAAAACAAAAACAAGTGTCTCATTCCACATTAATTAATTAATCAATTAATATTCCTGCTATTTATATCAATATAGAACAATTGGTTTACAACTTGGTTTAATTCAGTCTGCCACTATCAATATTTTGGTGCCCAAACTGTCACATTTAGCTCATTACTTCAGTCTGACTCCTATGTTCTTTTGATTTATCTCAATCATTTTCTACTTTCTGACACAAAACATGTTTCAGACCCAATGTATACTTTCCCGTGCATAGTCTGGGTTCAGCCATTTTCCCAGGTAACCCTGCTTTCTTTAATGGAGAATGGTACTGAGAAGCCAAAATCACTGTGACAGATGTATTCATAATTATTAGGATGTTTCTGCTTGAAGGTTCTTTCAGTAAACAGAGCTAGGGAATAAGTGCATGTATAGGCATGCACACACACATGCACACACACACACACAACACACTGACACATTTAAATATTAGCTTGTTTCTCTCTATATCTATATATGTTGAGATTCTTGAGTTCACACCAGTACCTCCAGTTACAATCTAACACCACACTGTTCATTCAAGTTTTCTACCTTTCCAAGTATTTAATTTCTTTCTGTAACAATGAGAAACCTGGTTCTGTTATTTTTTTATATGTATGTACTTGTTTAGTCAGACCTCCGGGATGGGATGCAATTTCTCATCACCACCGTCTCCTCCATGTATGGGTACCCCTTCTAGTGCTTAGATAACAATGTGTGTGGTAGCTGTGCTGCGTGGACACCAGTCCTGCACCAGGCGACGCTCCTGTGCCAAGCCCCCCTTCAGGCTGCTTGGGCTCTGACTCTCAGCTCTGGGACACTGCTGACACCTCTCTAGCTGCCCTCCTTTAGCTCTTTTGGTGTGGATGCACATTTTGCTTGGTTCACCTTTTGACTCTAAGACTGAATTAGTCAGAAAGGGAAAAGGACAAGAAATGCAGTGTCTTCCCCCCACCCACCTTTCTTGAGACATGATATGCAAAAAAATTGCATGTATTTAAACGTGTACACTTTGATGAGTTTTGAAACTGTCTTTTGTTTTAATGTTTATTTATTTGTTTGAGAGACAGACAAAGCATGGGGGGAGGATAGAGAGGGAATGTTTAAAGTTAAAGGTTTTATTCTGAGATGAAGGCAATTTCACATGCAGTTGTAAAAAGTAGAGCTCATTTCAGATTCTGTGTCTCCCTCTCTCTCTGCCCATTCCTTGATCATGTTCTTTCTCTTCAAAACTAAATAAACATTAACAAAAATGAAAGAAAAAAGAGAGAGCTCATGTGTACTTTTTCCAGCTTCCTCAATTATAATATCTTACAAAACTGTGGTATGACAACCAAGACATTGACATTGTTACAGTCAAGGCATAGAATACTTCTGTGAATACAGGTATTCTCCTCGTATCATTTATAACCACACTTTCCCCTCCTGCATCTGTTTTTCCATTTGTATAATTTTGCCATTACAGTATTATTTTATGTATATGGAATCATATACTATGTAACTTGCTGGAATTTGCCTTTTTTACTCAGCTTAGTTCTCTGGAGATTCGTCTAGGCTGTTGTGTATTAGTTCACTGTTTTTGTTTTTTGCTGAATAGTATTCCACACCATGGATGTACTACAGTTTTTTAACCATTGGTTGAACAACAGCTGGGTTTTTCCAGTTTTGAGTAAAAATACTGTGATCATTTGTATACAGGTTTTTGTGTCAACATAAGTCTTCATTTTTCTGTGCTAAATGCCCAGTCGGATGATCACCAAGTTGCATGTTCAGTTTTTTAAAATGTGGAAACTGTGGCTCTTCTGGTTTATATTTTCACCAACAGCATGAGTGATCCAGTTTCCATTCATCCTTGCCAGCATTTAGTGTTGTCACTATTAAAAAAAATTATTTACCCATTCCAATAAGTGTGTAGTGATATATTATTGTGGTTAGAATTGCACTTCCTGAATGACAAATGATATACAACATTTTTCTTTTGCTTCTTTGCCATCTGTTTTTTGGTGAAAAATTACTCTTATGTCTTTTGTCCATGTTCTAATTGGATTATTTGCTTTTTTTTTTTTTTACCAGCGAGTTGCCAGAGTTCTTTATATTTTGTTGATACTAACCTTATGTTGGACATGTGGTTTGCAAGTAGTATTTCCTCCTAGTCTATAGCTTGTCTTTTCATCTTGTTAGCAGTGTTTTGCAGAGCAATAGTTTTAAAGTTTAATGAAGGTCAATTGGTAAACTTTTTCTTTTATGGGTCATTTTTTTGTGTCACATGAGATCTCTGTGCCTAGATCTTGAAGAGTTTTTCCTATTTTATTTTATTTTATTAAAAAAAATTTTTTTTTCATGTTTTTTTTATTTTTATTTTTGATACAGAGAGAGACAGAGCATGAGAGGGGGAGGGGCAGAGAGAGAAGGAGACACAGAACCAGAAGCAGGCTCCAGGCTCTGAGCTAGCTGTCAGCACAGAGCCCGCCGCGGGGCTCGAACCCACGAACGTGAGATCTGACCTGAGCCGAAGCCGGAGGCTTAACCGACTGAGCCACCCAGGCGCCCCGAGTTTTTCCTATTTTAAAAAAAGTTTTATAGTATTATGTTTTTACATTCAATTCTGTGATCCATTTTTAGTTAATTTTTTAGAAGGTTTATTTATTTTGAGAAAGTGGGAGCATGTGACAGGGAGGGGCAGAAAGAGAAAGGGAGAGAATCTCAAGCAGGTCAGCTGTTTTGTCAGCACAGAGCTGGAGGCTGAGCTCTATCTCACAAACAGGCAGCTCATGACTGAGCTGAAATTAAGAGATGGCTTTAACTAAACTGATCCACACAACCACTCTGAGTTAATTTTTATATAAGATATGAGACTTAGGCTGAAGTTCATTTTTTGACATATGGATGTCCACTTGATCCAGAGCTATTTATTGAAAACCTAGCTATTGTACTTTGAATTGCTTTTGTGTTTGTCAAAAATTCATTGAACGTATTTGTCTGGTTCTATTTCTGGGTTCTCTATTCAGTTTCATTGATGTATGTATGTATCTGTGTTGTTTATGCACATAGTCATGATTATTGTAGCTGTATTAAGCTAAGTTTTAAAATTGGGTAGACTGATTCTTTTTGCTTTACTCATTTGTTTTCAGATTTGTGTTAATTACTCCACTTTCTTTGCCTTTCCATTTAAATTGTAGAAAAATATGTCTATAAAAAGATCTGCTGGGATTTTGATAGCAATTGTATGTCAGTGAGAACTGACTTTAATATGTTGAATCTTTCAGACTATGAACATAGTATAGCTCTCCATTTATGTCTTCTTGAATTTCTTTCATAAATATTATGTAGTCTCAGCATCTAAGTTCTGAACATGTTTTGTACACATAGATATTTTATTTTTTAGTGATTGTAAATGATAGTACATTTTAAACTTTTCTATCTGTGTTCTCATTGATGATACATATACATAGAATAGATTTTGTATGCTTATTTTATATTCTTTGACCTTGCTTACCTCACATATAAATTTTCAGAGATGTTTTTGTAGATTCCTTTAGATTTTATATGTAGACAATCATATCATCTACAAATAGGGGCAGTTTTATTTACTCCTTTATGATCGCTGTATTTTATTGCACTGACCAGAACTTTGAACACTGTGTTTATTTGGTGAGACCAGGCAAACTTGCCTTGTTCCATATCTTAGGGTGGAAGCGTTCAGTACTCACCATAAACATCATGGTAAGTGTAGGTCTTTTGTAGTTGCTCTTTGTCAAGTTGAAGAACTTCCCTCTTTTGCTATTTTTCTAGAGTTTAAAAAAATTTTTATGTCTTTATTTTGAGAGACACAGACAGAGACAGAGAGCAAGCGGGGGAGGGGCAGAGAGAGAGAGGGAGACACATAATCTGAAGCAGGCTCCAGGCTCTGAGCTATAAGCACAGAGCCCAGCGGGGGGCTTGAACAAATGGACTGTGAGATCATGATCTGAGCTGAAGTCAGATGCTTAACTGACTAAGCCATCCAGGCGCCCCTTTTCTAGAATTTTTAATCATGAGTAGGAGTTGAATTTCATCAAGTGTTTTCTGTATTAATGGATATGATCCTGTGATTAGTCTTCTTTAGTCAAATAAATAAGGTGGATTATGCTGATTGATTTACTAATACTGAACCAACCTTGAATCCCTGGAATAAATGCTACATAGTTATGCATATAATTCCCTTTATATTTAGAGTTGAATTCTGTTTGTTGATATTTTGTGAAGGATATTTACATGGGTACTCATGAACGATATTGGTCTGTAGTTTCCTTATTTTTGTACTTACTCTTTCTCATTTCTGTATTGGGATCATACTTCATAAAGTGAATTGGGAAGTGCTCCCTCCTCTTCTATTTTCTGGAAGAGATTTGTGGAAGTCATTTTGTAGAATTGGTGTTAATTCTTCCTTAAACACTTGGTCGGATAGGACTCTGGAGATTTTCCTTTTTGGGAGTCTTTAAATTAAAAATTCATTTCCTTTACAGTTATGAAGGTATTCAAATTATCTGTTCCATATAAGTAAGTTGTGATAGTTTGTCTCTTACAAAATTTACCTATTTCATCTAAGTTTCCAGACTTACTGGGAAAAAACTGTTGAGAACTTTCCCTTATTATTGTTCAAATATGTTTAAGATCTGCAGTGATGTTCCCCTTCTCATTCGTGATATTCATAATTTGTGACTTCTTTAGTTTTTACTTGGTAAGTTTGGTTAAAGGTTTATTATTATTATTAATCTTTTCAGAGAACTAGTTTTTGACTTAAATGATTTTCTCTACTTTTTTTGTATGTGTTTTCTATTTCATTGATTTCTTCTCAGGTGTTTATTATTTATTTTATTTTATTTACTTTGGGTTTAATTTGCCCTTCTTTTTATAGTTGCTTAAGGTAGAAGCTAAAGGTACTGATTTGAGACTTTTCTAAAATAGGCATCTAGTGCTATAAATTTTTCTCAACACTGCTTTAACTGCATTTCAGTATGTTTTGTTTTGTTTTCATTTCATTCAAAATACTTTTAATTTTCCTTTTAGCTGCTTCTTTCAATCAAGGGTTATTTAGAAGTTTTTATTTAATTTCCAAATACAGTTAAAACTGTGGTTTGCGAGCATAATTCGTTCCGAAAACATGCTTGTAATCCAAAGCACTTGTATCGAAGGGAATTTCCCCACAAGAAATAATGGAAACTCAGATGATTCATTCCACAACTGCAAAATATTCATATAAAAGCGATTACAATAATGTAATATAATACAAAATAAGAAAGAAATATAAAATATAAAGAAAAATAACAAATTAACTTGTCCTTACCTTTGAAAACCTCCATGGCTGCTGGTGTGAGGGAGATGAGAGAGAAGGGTTATTGTGTAGACAACTTTCACTATCACAGATTTTGACTACACTACACTACTAATAAACTCTTGTCATATTGCTTTAATGTAACTGGCAATAAGGCAGCAGAGGAGAAGGTCTACATCTGTAGGCAGCTTGACCTAGGATGAAGCAAAGCATTCCTAACCTTACTCTAGTATGGAAAAGCAAAGGACTATCCATAGGTGCTTTGACATGATAAAAATTACACTAGTGGCAGTTGTGAGTACCTTCCATCCTTCTGAAAAATCACTGATTTCTCCCAAACACCATGGCCTGAGACCGAGCATCTGCACATGGAAGATGATCTCCCACAATCCCACAGCAAGAGAGAGAGAAGAACCATGGGCCCAGTTGTGATAATGTGATGTTTGGCATCATGTACTACTCGTATTGCAAGACATCGCTTGTTTATCAAGTTAAAATTTACTAGAAATGTTTCTTCTTCTTGTGGAACACTTGCAGGGTTCCTTGCAATCCAAGGTTTTACTGTGTTTGGAGGATTTTGAAAGCGTTTTCTTTTACTTTAAAGTTTATTTATTTTGAGAGAGCACATGTGCACAATCTAGGGAGGGCCAGAGAGAGAGAGAGAGAGAGAGAGAGAGAGAGAGAATGTGGAGCTCCATGTGGGCCTCCATCACATGACCGTGATATCATGACCTGAGCCAGAATCAAGAGTTGGGGGCGCCTGGGTGGCTCAGTCGGTTAAGCCTCCGACTTCGGCTCAGGTCAGATCTCA
>NC_043712.1:68738838-68740875 GCF_006229205.1 Suricata suricatta | reverse complement strand
GTTAATTATGTCAAATTGATTGACATTAGGTTCAAATATGCTATGTCCGTACTAATTTTTTGTCTGTTTGGTAACTTACTGAGAGAGAACTATTGAAATCTTTGACTATAATTGTGGATTTTCTATTTCTCCAGTAAGTTCTATTTTTCCTTCATGTATTTTGAAACTCTGTAATTAGGTATATCAATGTTTAGGATTCTTAGGCGCTATTGATTATTTGACCAAATTTTCATTATAAAATGACCCTCATTCTCTCATGTAATCTTCTTTTCTCTAGAATTTACTATGCCTGATGTTAAATGTAGGTACTTCAACTTTCTATTTTCTTTCAGTTATTTTTAACATATCTTCATGTTTACTGATTTTTTTCTTCAGCCAGCCCAAATCTGCTGTTAAATTCCTCAAATACATTTTTCATTTTAGTTAATGTATATTTCAGCTTCAAGTTTTCTTTTCTTAATTATTTTTTTAGTGTTGAGAGAGAGAGAGAGAGAGAGAGAGAGAGAGAGAGAGAGAACAAGTGTGGACAGGGCAGAGAGGGAAAGGGAGACACAGAATCTGAAGCAGGCTCCAGGCTCTGAGTTGTCAGCACAGAGCCCAACAGGAGGCTCAGTCTTATGAACCATGAGATCACGACCTGAGCTGAAGTCAGACACTTAACCAATTAAGCCACCCAGGTGCCCCTCCAGTTTCAAGTTTTCTATTTGATTTCTTTTTATAAGTTCTATCTCTTTTTTGATATTCTATATTGGTTGAAATGTCAATTTCCTGATTTCTTTTAGGTCTTTGTCCATGGTTTTCTTTAGCTCTTTGGGTGTATTTTCGACAGTTTTTGTCTAGTAAATCTAATGACTGTACTTCTTAAGTAAAGTTTTTGGTAACTTCCATTTTTCTCTTGTGAATGGAGCATACTTATTTTTATTTCTCTGCATTCCTCATAGTTTATTGTTGAAAAGTGGGCATTTTGAGTTTTAGGATGTTGTAATTCTGGAAATCAGATTTCTACCCATCCCCAGGATTAGTTGTTGTTGGCTGTAGATTGTAGTTTTGTTTAGTGACTTTTGAAATTATTTTAAAGAGTTTCATTTAGATATACTTCACATACCACACAGTTCACCTATTCAAAGTTTATAATTCACTGTTTTTTTAAAATATATTCACAGATATGTGCAATCATCACAAAGTCAATTTTGGTTGACATCATTTTTATTTTGCTTTGTGTTTTTTTAAAAACTTTTATTTAAATTCCAGTTAACATACAGTGTGATATTAGTTTCAGGTATTCAATATAGTGATTCAGCACTTCCATTTTTGTCTATACCATTTTTGTAAAGACAATTCTTTGTTGTGTGTGGTCTTTGAAGCCTATTTTTGTAGCTTAGTTCTCAGTTGTTTGTTTGAGATTTTCTTAAATGACTAGAGAAAGGAAAAAAAAAAGAAAGAAAAGAAAGAAGGAAAGACTCCAGGTCTTTGGAGATTGGCTCTGTGCTGGAGCACTCACTTCTTGTCTTTGTTGAGCCTAAAGATTAGCTACATGTGAAAGCTTATTGTCTTATCACTCAGGTCCTTTCATTACATGTGTCTTGCTGTGTACATGTGTGTGGATTTCTAGATTCTCTGGTGTTGGGAGAGCTTTTCAAAGATTCCTGGTGTCCCCTCTTCTACCATTTTACATCACTTTCCTTTATCCAGCCTTGTTTTTATTAGGATGGTTCGTCCTTCCTTCCTTCCTTCCTTCCTTCCTTCCTTCCTTCCTTTCTTTCCCTCTTTCTTTCTTTCTAAATTTAGATAGTTTATTTCTTTATATTTAAAGTGGATTTCTTATAGGTAGTGTGTAGTTGGGTCTTGCTTTTTAATCCAGTCTGACAATTTCTGTCTTTTAATGAATGTTTTGACCAGGTGGCAGGTGGAGTAATGACTCTTAGGAGATGTTCATGTCTCAATCTTTGGAACTTGTAAATATGTTACTTTACATAAGATAATTTAGTTTTCAGATGGAATTTAGGTTGTTTACCCGCTGTCCTTAAAATGTGGAGA
>NC_043712.1:68735236-68738738 GCF_006229205.1 Suricata suricatta | reverse complement strand
GGGTTGCTTTCACTACACAAATAAAACAACCCAAGAATTTTTCTGTAACAATGGATTTTTTAATTGTCATATTAAATCCCTCCCTCCTGCACTCCCATGTCAAGGCACCCCTCCAATGACTTTGATTAATCCTTTTGTAGAATTATGAACTTGGAGAGCTTTTGGAAGGAGAATGGGATTGAATGCCAGGTGGGATTTAGCCAGAGCTGTCACAGCTCTGGTTGTTACCCCTCATAATCCATCTTGCTGAATCAAAAAAGCAAACTGTGAATAACAGCTTAGGCAGTTTGTTTGAAGATGCCCTCCTGTCTTTCTAGGAGGGATTAAGTCATGGCTACAGTTTGTTTGGAAAATCATTATCCACATGAAAATTATTAAATTCATGTGGCATCTCTTAGGGCCATAATGTTTTATAACTTTTCATCTCTGGATCACAATAATAATAATGTTAAAGTTTTTATACAAAAACATGGACCTCATCTGTGATCTTTCAAAACATTGTCAAATGTTTTGTATTTGCCACAAGAATACACAAGATGTTGATGTACAAACTTTTAAATAAGGAGGATTCAGTCTCTACCTTTAAGGAGGAATCACAGCCATACCACTTATGGAGAGAAGAGGATTATTTTAGCATTTATCCCAAAAACCAGGCTCCATAAAATCTACATTCATGCCCTGCTGCAACAGGGGAAGCATATTAGGTAGCTAAGATTTTGAGCAAGAAGGAATAGAATAAGGCCAACCCTGTAATATATTTCAAAAGTAAAGTGTTTTCCCTTAGAATGGGAGTTTTCATCATGGTAAATGGATATAAATCTTAGAATACAGTATAATCTCTTTAAATAGCTAAGCAATCAGCCTCCTTTTTATCATCAGCTACTGCATTTTTGATACTCAAGGCATTTTTTATATTTAAGCAATCCTTGCACTGAGATGGGGGCAAGACATTGTTCAACAAATACTAAATGGGTGCTATATATCAAGCTCCCTGGCAGGTCTTAGATAAACAGGATTAATAAAACACTGGCCCTCTCTTCTTGAGCTCAGAGTCTAGTAAAGGAGATAAACATGTAAATAATGGACTGTTAAGCATTATGATTTAAAAAAAACCCCACAATAGAAGCATAACCACTGTGTTGAGTAGGCAGAACTCCTAAGAATGGGGGTGTGGGGGGATTACAAACAAAAACTTCATCTTTTCCCTCCACAGGCCCTTTATAACCAATCCACAGACTCATTTTTCTCTTACTCATTGAAAGAAAAGTTGGGTGAAAAGAGATCCAATAAATTCCTTAAACACTCAACTTTTAAGTCAGCTGTAGTGCCAAGAATACAGCTAGCTCAGTAATTAAAATGTCCAGTCCAGTTTAATAATCAAAACACCAAATTCATTTAAAGTTAAAAATTCCCTTTGTCAAATTGGTAGTCCTTTCAGGCTGGGAGAGGAAAGAAAGATACGGTCTTCCTTTTCTCTAGTTCCCTGCCTTGCCATTTTCTTGCCCACCCCATACCCAGTTCTACACACAAATTTGCATCTGCTTTCACCAGAGAGGCAGCCAGGCAAAGGGAAGAGAAGGAAGCATCAGGAAGTGTCTTGCATCAACTGGTATTATTAGAATCTGAACAAAATAGATTCTCTCATAATGTGTTTTCATTTATTTGTTTCACAAATATTAATTGAACACCAATTACATCCTAGACACTGTTACAAACAATGAGGACATCTAATAAGAAAAACAAAGCCTTTTAGTCTATGAATTTTATAGTCCAGTGGGGGCTATGAGAAAAACATTAAATTGGACATATAAGGATAAAATAGAGAGCCTGTAAGAGGTAAATGCTATTTTACCTAGGTCAACCAAGAAAGCTCTTTCTGGTAAGGTGATACTTGAGGAGAGATATAAAAACAAAAACAAAAAAAAAAATGGAAGGATTTAAGCCAAGCAAATATCATAGTAAAGAACATTTCAGCTTTAAAGAATAATAATCACAAAGGCCCTGAGGTAGGGAAAGGCTTGGTATGTTCAAAGAACAGCAAGAAGGCGAGTAACATGGCTAGAGTAGAATGAGGCAAGGAAAGAATGTTGGAGATGAAGCCATAGGGAGATCATATGGGAAGTACTCAGAGGCCAATGGGCTTTTTTCTTCTGGGTTAAAAAGAGAATCTTTTGAAAGTTTTCAGATGATTTGGAAAATTATATATGTTTTTTAAAAGTCACTCTGATTTCATGGCACCTGGGTGGCTCAGTCCATTAAGCGTTGAACTTTGGCTTAGGTCTTGATCTCATGGTACATGAGTTTGAGTCTTGTATCAGACTCTGTGCTAACAGCTCAGATTCTGAGCTCCTTCAGATTCTGAGTCTCCCTCTTTCTCTGACCCTCCCTCACTCACACTCTGGCTCTCTCTTTCTCAAAAATAAATAAATATTTTTAAAAATTATTTTAAATTACTCTGGCTTCAAGGCAGAAAATAAACCATCGTAAGCATGGAAGCAGGAAGACACTTGGGAGGCTACTTTAGGAATTCAGACCAGAGATGATGGTGACTTGAACCACTATGATAGAGAAAAAGGAAATCAAATTGGATAAATTCTGGATATACTCTAAATGATTTAATCATGGTCCACTTATGTGATATAAAAGTGAGAAAGAAGGCAAAGCTGACTCCAAAGTTTTGCCTGACAAACCTAAATAAATATGTTGCTATTCACTGAGATAGGGAAAAATGTGAGAAGATAAGGTTTGATTTACAGGAAACAAACAAAAACAAAGGCTTTATTTTGTACCTGTTAATTTAAGCTTCTTATTTGACATCTAAAATGAATATAGAAGTAACCTGTTCAATATTCAAAATTGGAGTTCAGAGAAGTCCAGCCTGGTCTACATATATCATATTTAACATATAAATATGGAAATGTATAGGTAGAGAAATGATATCAGGCCAGATACCTACAAAACATTAGTTGAGAGTACATTTAAAATATTTCAAATTATTAGGAGGAAATACGTTATCATAAATTAAATATCACCTTTAACTAAAGATTCCTTCATTTCAAAACATGTAAGTATGAAAAATTATAACATTTTATATCTACTTCAAATGTTAACCATAAATCTTGGTGAGTAAAATGATAGCTAGCAGCTTAGAAAACTATCAAAAAGATTTTCCAACTACAGAGAAAAAAATTAAATAAATGCTTAAAATAAGTTCAGAGAGAAATCCTCATCATTGCAACTTGGAATCAGTTGTTTTTATTGCCATTAAAAATGTAAAGTCAGTAATATTTTTTATAAAGACAGTTTCATATCAAATAATTCATTTCTCCCGTTTGATGTATGCTTATCTCCTGCGATTTTGCTTCTCTTGATAGTGATAACACAGTATAAATACCTACAAATATGAAATTAGAGATTGTACTCCATTTGATATTTTCTAAGAGGATACATGAAGATAAAACTATCAAATAAAACTCAGTCATATGTGCTTTCATGTTGCACC
>NC_043712.1:68730521-68735136 GCF_006229205.1 Suricata suricatta | reverse complement strand
GTCTCCCTGTGTGCTTCCAGATTTCAAGGTGGTGCGTGTACACGGCGGAGCATGTATACAGTCACTCAGTCCTTCAATTTGCTTCCTCCCCTGATCCTCCATCTACCCTGGTCTGATACTTGCATAAAATACAATGCAAATGAATCACTGACAAAATGACACACAAAGCAAAGACAAAACACAAACCTCCGAATTTAATGATTAGATTCAATTACTCTGTAAAATTGTAATAGACGTTTCTAACCATCCTCGATTTTTATACTTGTTGCAGATGGTGATGAAAATGTGCGAACAAGTACTGGTCCCCGGACCCCACTTTGAGTAGCACTGGCTAAGACCAGGCCAACAGTATATTCTGGCTCTCAGTAATTATTTCAGGGGTGTTCTTATGAGCTGAGCTAGTCCCATTCACCTGAATGGGGGGACTTAATTGAGAACCCTGGGACAACAAGTCTCTGCTTTTCCTGGCTGGATGCCATGTTGGGACCCCAGGAGAAGTGGCTTGAGAATGAGTCCACACTGAGAAAGCAGAACCAAGGGGCAGTGAGTCAGAAGCCGGGTCTGCTCTTGCATTGCAGAGGAATATACGCCAATAAATTAACATTAAGCAAGCTGAATTCATCTGGTTTTCTATCATCTGTAAGGGAGCCTTATGTGATAGTGATGAATTTGCATAGTTCCTCATGAATTCTCAACAGCTTCTCTTTTGGCAGTCCTCTTCCCAAAACAGAGATATCTGGGGATGCCATTTTTTTGGTTATGAAGTTTCCCGCTGCCTTAGCTTCCCACTGCGCTCAGCACAAAGGGCAAGCTCCTTAAACTGTCATTCAAAGGCTTTCAGAGCAATTCCCCCTCTACTTTTTCAGCCCAATTTTTTTTCTACTCTCATCCTTATACCATGCATTAGCGTGACCAGACATATTTTTATATATGTTATATAGGTTTGATCACGTTCCCTCTGGCTGGATTGCATTGACTCTTCCCACACCCTTTTCTGACTTTCTATGAATAGACCTTCAGCACATAAGGTGTTCATTATTCTTAAATGTTAAACATTATGCATCACCACCATTCCTTCTGATTCAAGGTCTAATTTTGCAAGTGTTATCAAGAGGTCATATTGATACACCCAGTTATTTGATAAAAGTTGCATTGAGACCCCAGAGATCTCTTTCATAGGGAATGTAATATGGTTTTACTCCCCAACTGTCAGAAAGAGACATGCTTAGACAAAGTCTGATTAAGTTGCTATAAAAAGAATAAGCACAAAATGAAAATGTACATCCACACCAAAACATGTAGAGAAATATTCATAGCAGATATCCAATATAGCCAAAAAATAGGAACAATCTAAAGATTGAACAGATCAGTGTATAAACAAAATATGGTTTATCCGTGCAATGGAATAAGATTTGCCATAAAAAGGCGTTTTACATGTTCCATCATGAATACATTTTACATGTTACTGCATAGGTGATACATGTTACCATGTGGATGAAGCTTGAAACACTATGAAAGAAGCCAGATACAAAAGGCTACATGTTGCATGATTCCATGCATATGAAATGTCCAGAACTGACAAATCCATAGACATGGTAGATTAGTGGTAGCCTAGGGTAGGGGGAGGAGGAATGAGAAGACAGAAGGATGCGTGAAGGCAACTGGGAAAAGCGTCTTTTTTGAATAATGAAAATGTAAGTTGACTGAAGTGACTGAACGCACAACATTATGATTACACTAAAGGCCACTGAATTGTACACTTTTCATGGGTGAATTGTAGGATATGTGGATTAAGTCTCAATTAAGTGGTCTAAAAAAAACCCTGTAGGAGCTTTATTCATACTTGCCAAAACTGGGAGGCAGCCAGGATGTCCTTCAATAGGTAAATGGATAAATCAACTCTGGTTTATTATTACCATTGTTATTATTATCATTGATTATGTGAGCCAATATCCTCATCGTTTGAGTTCTCCAAATCCAATCTACCAAGGATATCACTTAAATGACATTGTACTCAGTCTCTCAAAATATCTCTTGCTTCTACCTTCATCATTCTCCTGGTTTCCCAGGTTCAAGAATCTGCCAGAGCAAAGTCAAGGAGGCAATTTATCTGCCGGAATTGCCTGAGTCAGATATGTCTGTTTTGGCTGTGGCTGCAGCTTTCTACCTCCTGTCTCCTGCAGTCCCCTGTGCCAGCATCATGAAACCATCCACTTTTTTCAAGTGTTATGTCCATGCCCTTCTGTGAGGAGTATAATTGGACAACTTCTCAGGTCCATCGGCTGCACTTCCTGGAGGCCCTGGAAGAGGCTACTCCCTCTGTGATCCCCTTTGGCTCCCTCAGCTCCTGTGATTGACTCATCATTCCGTCTGTCTGCTACCTTCACAGCAGTCCCTCCAGGAGACCTCAAACCATCCCCTTTGCCTGAGCCTTCCTCATCAATTCCCTCCCTTTTCTCACCTTTTTCTTTTTTTTAAGTTTATTTTTGAGAGACAGAGAGAGACAGCGTGAACAGAGGAGGGTCAGAGAGAGAGGGAGACACAGAATCTGAAGACAGGCTCCAGGCTCTGAGCTAGTTGTCAGCACAGAGCCTGACATGGGGCTCGAACCCATGAACCATGAGATCATGACCTGCGCTGAATTCGGACACTTAACCAACTGAGCCAGCCAGGTGCCCCCTCACCTTTTTCTAAGCCTCACCACTAGGTCAGTCTCTGCCATCATAGACTTTTCTTTCTCTGAATTCCAAATTCCCAGTGGACCATTCCACACCCCAAACCATTGCCTTTCTCCATCTCCTGCTGTATGACATTCAGAAAGGGGATCCTATTGCCCAACCAGAGGCCAGTTTACCTCTGAATACCATCTTCTCTCTTGACCCCACCATTTCCCAAGATGTCAACCCCTTACCAAGTCTGTCTCAGACAAAGAATCCTACTGATTCATTTACTTGTCATCATGCACCACTGACCCTGTGTCACTACTGCTAGACTGCACTTTAACCGCCACTCAACCAAAATTTATTTCCATCTCCTTGCAGCCCATTCCAGAGAACTCATCTTCAGACAGCCCTGGTGGGTGGTCCACATGTATCCTTACAATCAGAGGTAGTGGCTTTTCAAGCCCGTCAATTTCAGGATTCTCCTATTGGCATGCTCATGCCCAGAACATGGGCCTCCCCACATTATCACACTCTAACTATCAGCAAGAGCAAGATCATTTCCATCTACCAGAAACCCATCTCTGGGGAGACTCTGCTACCAAGCACAAGAAGGACAGTGGAGTTTCTTTCCTTGATCTTAACATCCTGGCATTCTTGGAGAGACAAATGAAAAGCAGAATGCCTTTCCAGATTTTAGAGAAGAAAGAAAAAGAAGAGGGGCCATTTTCAAAACAGATGTGGTCAGAACACCAATGGACATCTTCTGTGAATTCACTGCAGCCATTTGATGTACAGGTCGCCACAGTCCCCCAAACTGGATAGAATATTGAAGGCAAACCAGAACACCAGCGAATTTGTTAGCAGCTCCTCTAACTCATGTGTTTGGGGGGAAACTTGCATCAGAAATATAGCCAGCTCTTCTGGGATCTTCCCTCTTTGCGTAGCAAGTCCTTAGTAGACACTCTGCTGGTTTCTAGTAGTACTTCCCCACTAGTGTCTCCTTTGTCTTATTCAACGGGTTCTATAATGCTTCTACAGTCAAATGCAGGATCAAGAAATTATACTACATCCTCATTCCTATTGCGTTCCTCTCCTTGGTGTATCTCCAAAACCCTTGCCTCAAACCCCATCTAAATCCCAAGCCCTACCTTTCACTCAAGTGAACCCCCAGGCCCACCTTTAATCCTGCTTCCCAATCATGCCATCTTCTTCATCCCAGACTGGGGACTGTGGAGTGTTTTTACATAGATACAAGAATGAGTTAGATTCTCCTATCTTGACTTAAAATCAGCACCTGGCATGGCATGTGTTAAAGAAGCATCAGTAAAGTTTGTGGGGTTTAGTCTCTGGGTTCCCCAAATCTCAAGAAGTTGTTTGTCTTCATGCCAACTTTCCATTGGTTAGATGGTCATCCCATGCCTGTGTTCCACTCTCCATCCTTCCTGGCCATTTCTTATTACATGTGAGCCCCAGGAGAAACTGGACCTTCATGGTCCAAGGAAGGTAAGCCCACCCTGGTGCCTACATGCCTTCAAATATCTACAGCCTTGA
Organism: Suricata suricatta; assembly: GCF_006229205.1. Taxonomy (NCBI): domain Eukaryota; kingdom Metazoa; phylum Chordata; class Mammalia; order Carnivora; family Herpestidae; genus Suricata; species Suricata suricatta. The sequence continues at coordinate 68,730,922 of NC_043712.1, read as the reverse complement.
GCACTGATGGAGCCACAATGTAAATTAATAGAAATATCTCAGCCAAAAGGCAGACATGGTTGCTGAAAATTCTATGAGCTCCAGGACCATAATAGCAAGGTTTAGGCAAAGACTAAATTGAGTTTCCCAGGAAGATTCCATGAGAAGGTCCTGACAGACTTCCAGCTAAGAATGAAAATGATGAGGAATCTTGGGTATATGGTAGAGAAGAGCTCAGTAGACAGCCCACAAATGGTCTCAGAATGCTACCTAGTGAAGGGTCTTAGGGCTGCCTTGGAGGCAAAAAGCAACTGTCTCAGTCATTCAAGGAATCCCTCAGGGAATGAATTACTAAATGTCTCAAGGAAGGACAGAGATGAGAGTCAAATGAAAACCCTTGGATTACATTTGAGAAAGAAATT
>NC_043712.1:68721120-68730421 GCF_006229205.1 Suricata suricatta | reverse complement strand
CAAAGAAAAATTAGTGCTCCGTCCCAGATGAATTAAATCAGAAACTTTTTAGGTAGAACTTGGGCATCAGTGCTTTTAAAAGCTCCTCCTCTGGCTTCAAAGGATTGACTGGAGCCCTGGCTCATGGGCAAGGGTGTGGCAGGACGTAAGTACCAGGTTAGGGAGGTGAGTGGGCAGGGATTTAAAGGCTAGACTGAAGGGAGAAATAAAACAGAGACATAGTATTGGCAAAATTTGGTGTGGACTGCGATGGTGGCAGGAAAAATGAGATAAAAGAACAAATTTGAGACATATCTTAAGGAAAAATCCAGGAAATTTAATAACTCACTGAATGTGAGGGGTTGAAGAGATAGAGGAGTCAAAGGTGGGTTGAAGGTTTCCAGGCTGAGATTCTGTCTTTGAAGGAGTGTTCAGTGAAATGTTGTGATGCTCAGACAGTATGGGAAATTATATCAGTAAAGCCATTTGATCTTTTCAGTTGGAAAAAGGGTGATAGGTATTATTAAAGACGAAGCTTGTTTTGGGGCCTAGGTTATTCTTTCATCACAAATTAGAAATCTGTTAACTCTTTTAGACTAAAAGTGATTGTTTAAATCATATGATCCATAATATAGTAAAACAAAATATATCTTTGTGACCTGGGAAATTTGTTCCCCAGGAATTTGGAGCTTGGATATTTAGTAGGTGGTGTTTATAATCCTCTATCATACCATGTTAGCATCAGTATTCTGGTGGACAGGATTGCCACTGCTTAATTCTGGTATTATTATTACTGCTAAGTATACAAGTTTATAGCCATCCATCTTTTATTTTTAGTTATAAACTAACTCTTGATGGAACATCTATTACTAGATATATCATTATCATTTTATGCTCTTTTTAAAATGTGGTGTGGTGTGTTTTATGTTTGTGAAATAGTAGGAACAACTTTTCTCTCTTGACACAGTAATTATGCAAGCAATTGAAGTTACATATTTTGCTGTAATTGTGTAATATTTCTTTATATGCACAAGGGAAAAAAAGTCATAGTTACTGGTGCCACTCATTTTGTATAATACTTTCTCAACAAATCACACGAAGAGTCCAGTAAGATACGAAAATAAGTACTAGTATCCCCACTTGACATCTGTAATAGTTGAGGCCCATGCAGGGAGTTGGCCACGGTTGCTTAGTACATTAAGTGTTAGGACGGAAGCATGAAATCAGGACTTTTGTTTCTCAACTCAAATCTCTTTCTGTTACACACTTCTTTCTCCTTCTAAAGCATTGGATTATTTTGAGTTCTGCTTTTTTTAGGTGTCGTGATCACTGTAATTTGGTTATTTTACTTGCCAAATGTGAGTTGTGGCTTTTAATTTGGAGCCACAGAAGTGACAATAACAACACCTCACTTTGATACTATCTGTTGGATGTGAGATAATGTGCTTGGCATTTTACAAACATTTTCTCAAATATTCTTAATAATCCTATATGGTAGGTAAGCAATAACCTAATTTTGTAAATCAGAAAACTAATGTTTTCTTTATAGAATGATGTTTTTTTCCCCCACAAATACCAACAGTTGTATTTATTAGGCAGTACAGTTCAAAGGAAAGAAGAAATGGAAAAATGTATTCCTAATTTTAAAATTCACACTATAGACAAATACTTATGGAAACCAAACTCTTCAAATAGCTTTCTTATTTGAAAGTTTTCAGACACATATTAGTTTCTAAAGTCTGAAAAATTTTTGGATAATGAAGTATAATAATCCCCCCTTCTCCACAGTAGATATGTCTGAGACCCCCAGTGGATCCCTGAAACCACAGATAGTACTGAACCCAATGTATACTATGTTATTTCCTATATATACATACCTATGATAAAGTGTAAAACTTTAAGTTTTATTTTATTTTTTAAAAAAATACTGATTTTTTTAAGAGAGAGAGAAAGAGAGACAGAGAGTCAGCTGAATGGGACAGAGAGAGAGGGAGACACAGCATCCAAAGCAGGCTCCAGGCTCCACACTGATAGCACAGAACCAATGTGAACCCACGAACTGGAAGATCATGACCTGAGACAAGGTTGGCCACTTAACAGATTGAACCACCCTAGTGCCCCCGCCCTTTTTTTTTTATTTTGGAGAGAGAGAATGAGAGCAGTGAGTAGGGAAGGTGGACAGAGAGAGAGAGAGAGAGAGAGAGAGAGAGAGAGAGAGAGAGAATTATAACCTGGCTCTGAGTTCAGCTTGTAGCCTGACTTGTGCTGGATCCCAAGATTGTGGGCTCATGACTTGAGCTGAAATCACGAGCCAGACCCTCAACTGGCAGAGCCACCCAGGAGACTCTTAATTTTTTATTTTAATTCTAGAAAGTTAACATACAGTTAATACAGTTAGTTTCAACTGTACAATATAGTGATTCCACAATTCTGTACATCACCTGGTGCTCATCATGACAAGTACACCCTTTAATCTCCATTATCTATTTAACCCATCCCCCACCCACCTCTCCTCTGCTAACCATCAGTTTGTTCTCTTAGAGCTAAGAGTCTGTTTTCTTGATTTCTCTCTTTCTCTTATTTTTCTCCCTTTGTTTCATTTATGAAATTCCACATATGTGTAAAATCAATGGTATTAGTTTTCTCTATTTCACCCAGCATTATACTTGTTAGCTCTATCTATATTGTTGCAAATGGCAAGATTTCATTCTTTTTATGGCTGAGTAATATTACATTATATATCTTCTTTTTCTATTCATCTATTGATGGATACTGGGCCACTTTCATATCCTGGCTGTTATTAATAATGCTGCTATAAACATAAGGGTGTATATATCCCTTTGAATTAATGTTCTTAGAGTCTTTGTGTAAATACTCAGTAGTGAAATTACTGGTAGCTCTATCATAAGATAGCTCTATCTTTAACTTTTTGAGGAACTTCCATACTGTTTCCTAGAGTGGCTGCACTAGTTTGTATTCCCACCAACAGGGCAAGAGCGTTCCTTTTTCTACACATCCTCACCAACACCTGTTATTTCTTGTTTTCTTGAGTCTAGCCATTCTGACAGGTATGAGGTGATACTGCATTGAAGTTTGATTTGCATTTCCTTGATGTTAAGTGATGATGAGCATCCTTTCATGTGTAGGTTGGATGGCTGTATGTCTTCTTTGGAGAGTTGTCTGTTCATGTCTTCAGTCCATTTTTAATTGGATTATTCATTTTTTAGGTGTTGAGTTTTATAAGCTCTTTATATAAATTGGATACTAGCCCTTCACTGGATATGTCATTTGCAAGTATCTTTTCCCATTCTTTAGGTTGCATTTTAGTTTTTAGGACTGCTTCCTTCACTGTACAGAAGCTTTTTATTTTGAAGTAGCCCCAATAGTTTATTTTTGCTTTTGTTTTCCTTGCCTCAGGGGACCTATCTAGAAAATAGTTGCTATGGCCAATATCAGAGAAGTTACTGCCTATGTTCTCTTCTAGGATTTTTCTTTTTTTATGGTTTCAGGTCTCACATCTAGGTCTTTAATCCATTCTGAATTTATTTTTGTGTGTGGTGAGAGAAAGTGGTCCAGTTTCAAATTTTTACATGTTGCTGTCCAGTTTTCCTAACAAAATTTGTTGAAGAGACTGTCTTTTTCCATTGGATATTCTGTCCTGCTTTGTCAAACATTATTTGACCATCTAATTGTGGGTTTATTTCTGGGTTTTCTTTTCTGTTCCATTTATCTATGCATCTGTTTCTGTGCCAGCAACATACTGTTTTAATTATGACAGGTTTGTAATATAATTTGTTGCTTTCTTTTTTCAAGATTGCTTTGGCTATACAGGGTTTTCAGTGGTTCCATACAAATTTTGAGATTATTATTGTACTTCTGTGAAAAATATTGTTGGTATTTTAACTGGGATTGCATTAAATGTTTCAATTGCTTTGGGTAATATAGACATTTTAACAGTATTTGTTCTTCCATTCCATGAGCATGGAATGTCTTTCCATTTCTTTGTGTGGTCTTCAATTTTTTTCATCAGAGTTTTGTAATTTTTAGAACACAGATCTTTCATCTCTTTGGTTAGATTTATTCCTAGGTATCACATGATTTTTGATGCAATTGTTTTTAAGGTTTTTTTTTTTATGAGAGAGAGAGAAAAAGTGCACACACATGTGAATTGGGGAGGCTGAGAGGGAGAGAGAAGCTTAAGTAGACTCCATACCCAGTGAAAGTCCAACATGGGCTTGATCTCAGAACCATGAGATCATGACTTGAGCTGAAATCAAGAGTTGAATACTTAACCAATTGAGCCACCCAGGCACCGCTAATTTTGGTGCAATTGTAAACAGTTGTTTTCTTAATTTCTGTTTGTGCTAATTTATTATTGGTGTGTGAAAATGCAGCAAATTTATGTACATTAGTTTTTTGTCCTGCATCATTACTGAAGTTTAGTTTTTTCCTGTATGTACATACCTATGTAAAGTTTAATTTTATAAAGTATGCATAGTAAGAAATTAATAATAGCAAACAGTAAAATACAACAATTTTAATTTGCTATAGTACAAATTACATAAATGTCTCTCTTTCAAGACATTTTATTGTACTCTACTCATTCTTTTTCTTGTGGATGATGTGAGATGATAAAATGCATGTGTGGTGAGATCAAGTGAGGTGAATGATACAGGCATCGTGATGTAGTGTTGGGCTACTACTGGCTTTCTGATGATTGGTCAGAAGGAGGATAATTTACTTCCTGACTGAGGTTCATCCTGGGTAACTAAAACCTCAGAAAGTAAAATCATGCTTATGTGGGGTGGGGGGGTGGAATTCTTTATTGTTTGTGACCATTTGTAGTGAAGGACAGGTTATGTCTGTTCTACATATGTTTTATCCTAGTGTTATTCTTCTGGGGATTTTCTCTCTGGCACCCCATTCACCCATCAGTGGGATGGAAACATGATCCAGTTTAAATAATTATTTCATTCACTAACCCTTAATAACAATTCCTTTAAGAATAGTAGAACTATGTAATAAAGAATTTGGCCTAAGGTCAAAGAGAAGTTTGGCCTTTGTCTCCACTCCTAAGAGGTAACCTCTAAACTCTTGGAATTTCTTGTTATGAGTGTCTTTGTTAGTCATGGTGGGCTACTTGGAAGAATGTGGATTGGAGGCTGAGTTAAACCGTGTAGCCAATTATTCAGTCAATCATGCCTCTATATTAAACCCCAAATAAAAATTCCAGACATGGAAACTTGGGTGAGCTGCTTTAGCTGGCAGTGTTCTCAGAGTATTGTCATACTTTGTTGCTGGGAGGGTTAATGTGTCCCTGAGGATGAAGAAAACTTTGCATCACAAACAACGCATCCAGACTTTCCCCCTAGGCATCTTTTCCTTTGGCTGGCTCTAATATGTACCTTTTGCTCTAATAAAACTATAATGATATGTCTAATATTTTCCTGAGTCCTGTGGGTTGTTCTAGAGAATTATTGAAACTGACGGTGGACATGGAAACCCGTGGGAACCCCTTGGACCTTGTCTGTTCCTGGGGATTCGCCTTTCCCACCAGCGCTCAGCCAGGTATCAAGCTGCAGAATTTCAGGCTGTGCTCCCTTATTTATAGTGGCTTAATGGAATTAAAACCCGCTCCTTTTTCCTTTCTCCCTTTTTTTGTTCAGGCCCTTGCAGTCCCTTTCTCCTTTCTCCCTTTCTTGGTTCAGGCCACTCTTTTTTTTAGCTCCATCTGCTTTTGTGGAGAGGGCTGTTACTGTACTCTCACCCCTGTCTTTGTCCTCTCTCTGCAAGCAGAAACAGCTCCCTCTCCTCCATGGCTTCTCTCTCTCCCAGTTCACCTCTCTGCACTGTGTATCTTCCAAGTTCTATGGTTCAAGTTGGGCAGATTGTTGTGTTAACCCTCAAATCAGTTTTCTAGGTGGGCGAGATGGTTCAGTGTTGATCTAGCTGCATTTCAGGGATGAGAGAGGCAAAATAAAGTTCCATCCTGCTCCACCATCTGGGCCAAGAGGGAGTTTCTTAATGGGATTTCCATGTGCTAAAGAAGACTCACAGATTACTGGAGGCCTAACTATTGTCAAGCTAAGGTTATTCCCCCCACCCCCACTTTAGCAAAGGATTAACATTACGTTAGTAGGGAGTTCCTGGACTATGGGCTATTGATAAGATTTCTGTTTTCATGTAGTATTACTAAGATATTGTTAAACTGATGGAGACTCTATCATTTTAACCATTTGTTTTCTTTCTTTCCTTTGTTCTTGGGCAGCCAGGAGTGCCTGAGGAATATCACACATATCCCACCTGGAGGTGAGGGGGTTGTATTAGCTTGTGCTTGGCCCTCAGCTTGTCTTATGGTCTCTCATCAATTAGAAGACAATACATTTATAGCCTCTGAATATTGAATACATTTACAGTTTCTGTTATGTGTGTGTTCTTAAATTTTCTTTTTAATGTTTATTTATTTTTGAGAGAGAGATGGACAGAATGCAAGTGGGGAGGAGCAGAGAGAGAGGGAGACACAGAATCCGAAGCAGGCTCCAGGTTCAGAGCTGTCAGCCCAGAGCTCAATGTGAGGCTTGAATTCACAAACTGCAAGATCATGACCTGAGCTGAAGTTGGATGCTTAACCCATCTGAGCCACCCCCGTGTCCCCCGTTATGTGCACGTTGTAAAGGGTCAAAACTAAAACCCCCAAAGCTGACACCTTGCAGCTTCATGCACATAGAATAAGGGCCATGGAATTTCAAAGAAAACATATTCTTTATTAAATATTTTAATATTAAAGTTCTTGAAGGTAAAGAAAAAATGATAGATGAGCCAGAACTGAAATAATTTGAACGCATAACAGTTATTTTGACATAAACTTCTGCAGAGCTAGGCAGAATAGAAATAAAACAAAAAACAACTGATACCACTTTAAGGTCTACCGTCTGCCAATTACTTTCATACACATCATCACACCAAATTTTTTTAAAGGTATTATGACACTTTTAATATGACTACTACTGAGCTAATTTTAAACTTTCTTATCTAAAGATAAGAATTCTTATTAAGATTACAAAAATTTAACATTGTTTAAGGTATGATTCAGGCGAACTGTCATGTTTCCGAACTAAAATAAGTGGATAAGGATGGAACCTAACAAGTACCAAACATTCAATTCCATACTTAGGAAAATTACAGATGGTTCAGCCTTCGCTTAATTTTTAGGATCATGAAATCCTTTATGCAAAACCATCTTAACAGACTATTTTTCTGAGACAACTTTTTCTTTATCAATTTTTTCTATTGCAAATGACCCCTACCCCAGTAGGAGAAAACATACTAACAGAACATTTAACAACCACACTGCTCATATATTGAGGAGACAGATATTTAAAGCAATGCATATTGATTTACTTTGCATCTGAAAATTACTTCTACTACTGATAGTATCATGCAACCTCTTCCCAAATGAGCACACACTATCCATATTTTGTGCATAATTTCACAAATTTGCAGCCCTCCTGAAGCCTATTCATGAACTCCATTTTCAAAAGTGGTAACAATTTCCAGATTGACTCATTCCTCATGCACATCCTAGAAATGCCACTTTCTCACAATCTTCAACTTAATTTATAAGCCAGTCAGTGTTACCAATTAAAAACTACCTAGAATACTACTGAGCACAAAACATATCTGGCTTGAAAACATTTTATTAAACATTTTTGGATGTTGCTTCCTACCTTTAAAGAATAAAAAAGGCACTCAATACAAATGAATCTATACTCAAGTCTTTTTCCTTTTGTGTAAAGAAATAGAAAAGAAGTGTACATTACTTAAAAGCAAAGTAGTTCATTGCCAAAACTCTAAATATCTCAGGAGCACAACAAATTCCAAACACACAGAGAGCACATTGTTACTTCTGTATTCTTGGGAGCGGCGACCCATTAACCTGTCTATGGCTTGGGGTCTGGTTGCATCCTGGTTCCTTGAGCTTCTTCTACTTCAGAGAGCTTTTCATCATTTTCCAGCGTTTGGTGAAGTTCGTGGATGGTACTAAGCAGAACGTGAAACTGTTTCCTTCTCAATTCCAGCTTATCTTCAACACTTTCTTTAATATGTGAAAGATGCTCTAGTTCTTTTCCCAGAGATTCTAGTTCCTTTAATGTCTCATGTCTGTCGGGATGATGCTGGATCACTTTTGCCAAAGCATCATATTCTTGGAGATTTTTTCGTATTCGCTTTGCTTGAAGAATTTGCTTTTTGCACTCAGCAATTTTTTCATGTGCTCCAGCAATGCTACATTCTATTTCTTTGTAAATTTTTTCATAATTTTCCATTTCTCTGAGATTCCTATCATATACCAGCAAAGTCTTCCCCATTGAAAATTCACATTGGGACAGTGTGCTTAGCATATGTTGGTACTGGCTGTATCCTTCTTCCTGGGACCCAGAGTTGCACCATTTAATGAAACTTTTCACGAGCAGATTGATTCTCCGATCATCTCCAGCGCCATCTCCATCAATTAGGAGACGCTTCCGTAAGACTTCCTCGTCAGTCATGGCTCCCATGGCGAGCGCGGTGGCCGCGGCGCAAGCTGAAGCGGCGGTTGGCGGCCGCAGAGGTCAAACTCCCACAATGCAGCGGGGTAAACAGCCAGGGAGGAGGAGGCGGCGGCCTCTGACGCCTGAGCCACGCCGCTCCGACGCCTGAGCCGCGCTGCGCCGTTGCCGCCGCCGCCACGGGACCCACACGCCAAATTCTTGCAGCAATCCTTTGAGACTGCTATTCTCCCCTCCCCAACCTCCACCCACTTTTACATTGTGGAGATAGGCTCAGCAAGGAAAAGTAATTTGTTCAAGATCATATAGCTATTTAGTATCAGAGGCAGGATTGGAGTCCAGATTATGCTCTTTGTACAGCCTCCCTGTTTCTTTATAAGGTATGACTAGAAGCTACAGGGCTCTGTAATGCCAGCTAGGGTTGGAACAGCTCAGCTGAAACTATCATACACTGGGCTTCAGAATGATTTAGGAGTCGCTTCGTGTGCCGGAGGTTTGTTACATTGCAGACCCTGAGCTTTAGCCTTTTCGGTATTATTTAATTTACAAACAAGCCTGGCCCTCTTCCTTGGGAATAGCAAACACAAGGGAAGAATTGGATTCGGTATGTTTGCTTCCACATAACCTAACCGAACACGGATGCTTATTCTGATGCACCGCTCCCTTCTCATTTTCCTAAAAAGATTCACGAACCCTCTGCCAACATGGTAAGTGTTAGGGGAAATGTGCTTCTGAATTGTCATTCTAGGACTTGCCTTTTGCAGCTGAAACTTCAC
>NC_043712.1:68715284-68721020 GCF_006229205.1 Suricata suricatta | reverse complement strand
CAGTCTGTTGGTGTATGGGAGCGATCCTCTGGCACACAGTAGGCACTATTCTTCAGGTCTATTTGTTAGACCCTTCTCCAGTTTTTGTAAGGAACCTTCTTGTGCGGCTATTCTGGACCCTGCACCCTGTCTTGTCTTCCTGTGCTCAAGTTGTTAGTTTATCGAGGACCGCAGTTCTTTTTTTTAAGTTTCTTTTTTTTAAGAAAGAGACTCTTTTTTTTTAAGTTTATTTATTTTTGAGAGACAGAGAGTGTGAGCAGGGCAGTGGGGGGGCAGGGGTAGAATGAGAGGGAGACATAGAACCCAAATCAGGCTCCAGGCTCTGAGCTGTCAGCACAGAGCCAGATGTGGGGCTAGAACTCATGAATTGTGGGATCATGACCTGAGCTGAAGTCGGAGGTTCAGCTGACTGAGCCACCAAGGCACCCCTGCAGTTCTTATCAGTCCAGCCCTCATGGAGGCCTGGGTAAGTCTTTGATCTTGCTTCCATCATCTAACATTTACTGCTGCATTTGTTCATTCATCATTTGTTCAATGTGTTTGTTTATTAGAGAATTTTTGTCAGGTGTTAATGCCTGTTGGAGAGAAACAAAGGGTCTTAGGTCGTGCTCCCTAGAAGCAGAGATTGAGGTGGGAAGTCTTCTGCAAGCGGTAAACTGAGGGACCACTGGAGAGGGGCAGGGTGGGAAGAAGCAGGGCAGTCGCACCCCTGCTGTCAGTCACTGATTGGCTATGGCCCCCCCGGGGGTGAGGGTGAGTGGAGGCTGTGTAAACCCCCAAGCGCCTCCAGATGCTTCCGTGAGGCAAGGGCGTTTCCTCAGGGACACTTGAGGTGTGAACGTTAGTGGCCAGTCCCCATGACATGTGTCAGATGTGTGCGCTGTGGGTGGAGGAGCAGTCGCATCTGCCGCAGTGACAGGTGATATTTAGTGTCTGAGCAACTCCACAGAACAGGGACTTGTACAGCGAGGATGGGAATGTAGAGTGATGCATGTGAGGAGCTCGTGACCAAGCCAGGAGTGGCTGGGGGAGGGAGTAAGGAGGGAAGGGGGAGAGGAGATGGGTGGTTGTCCGGGAGTGTTCCCTGAGGCACTGACTCATGCATGGAGTCCTGAAGGTAAGGCGAGTCCTCTTCCTGGCGAAGAGGGAGGAAATTTCAGGTGGAGGCTGTGAGCATGGACATCAGTGAACAGGGCTGCATTGTGAAGTTTGTGTGCCCTAGGCGTCTTTGCCTAAGATTTTAAACATTAAAGTATTAAAAACTATTTTATAACTGTGTAGATATACGCAGACATGTAATCCAGGTTGTATTATATGTGTTTACTTTTTTAGATTTTAAGAGATTGAAACATTTCCTTGGGTCCCTAAGAGTACCTTGGGCCTGTGCCTCCAGTACTTGTTGGTGGAGGTAGGAATGTGTAGGAAGGTTAACACTGAACACTTGAATGTTATTGGATGCGAAGTGTGTGGCCATTTCTGTCTTTGCCCCCATCTCCTGCCTTATGATCTTCTCCTCCTAAAACCATGGTCTACTGAGTCGAGGCTCAGGTTGAATAGGGCCTCCCCCAAATTCATAGCCACTTCAGAATGTGATTATTGAGAAATAGGGTCTTTGTAGTGTAATTAATTAGAGGAACATCCTGGATTCAGGTGAGCCCTTAATCCAAGGACTGGTACTCTTCTGGGAAGAGGTGATATAGAGGGAGGAATCCTATGTGATGACGGAGGCAGAGACTGGAGTCATGTGTATACAATTAAAGGAACACCAAGAATTGACAGGTACCCCCAGAAGCCAGGAGCGAGGCACACAGCAGATTCTTCCCAGAGCATTTCCAGGGAGCCTGGGCCTGCTGACACCTTGCTATTGAATGTCTTAGCCTCTAGAATTGTAAAAGAGTAAATTTTTAGTTGTTTAAGCCACCCAGTGTGTGGAGCTTTGTTACGGCAGCCCTAGGAAGCTGGGATATACTGTCTCTGCAAAATGTCTCCTCTGAATCTCAGGGGGCACCTGATTTGGACGATCTGGGCACAGTGGAGCCTCTTATTTTCTGAAGTGGCTGTTTCTTCCCTACATTGACGGTTAGTCTCTTGGTACTGAAGAGCAAGCAGAGGAATGTAGTGGGCCCAGAGGGTTGTTAGTGTAGCTTTAACTTCCCCAGGGTAGTTCCCTTTGTTCTATTCATTGTGTCACACTTCTTATCAGTAGTGTTCGCAAAGTCTTCAAAGTTTCAAAGAAAAGTGTTTGCTTTGGGGGACAGGAGGAGGAGAGGAATTAATGTTTAATATCTTTCTTTTATCCCTGATTTAGCTACAAATTACTGTCCAAAAATCTAGGCTTAGTATTTTAGCTGTTTGACAACAACAACAACAACAACAACAACAACAACAACAACAAAAATTGGTTGAGAAATACTATTTACTGCATGCTAGGATGAACATGACATGCTGCAATATTCATAAAGTAGGTGCGACTGGAGGGGAAGGGCCATATTTTTTTCTTCTTAATGTGCAGCATCTGATACAGGGTTGGAACAATATAATTTTCCAGTAAAAATTTGCTGAATAAGTTAGTCTGTAGTTGCACTGATTACCAAGGTGATTTAGCCCACCAGGGTTACTGGGTAGACGTTCCTCACTGCGTCACATACACAAATTCTAAAGTTGCATCCTTGGATGAGACCATGACTTCTTAGGTGGGGTATATGAATGAATGGCTATGTTCTCTAAGTAGTACCTCTAAATATGTTCTCAAGAGCAAATACTTACTACTTACCTGGTAATATATTTGATAAAGGAATATCCTTTATATACATATACCCAGTGCTAAACTATAATTTTACAATTTAAAGTTTTTGCTAGTGACTGAAAACACTTCATTTCTAGTAGGTTTACTGGATGTGGGGTGTAATTTTAACATTTCCTGAGTGTTTCCTGTGAACTAAGACTGTGCTAAGCACTGTATACACAGTATCTCATGTAATCATCACCACAACCTACCTATGAGGTTGGTGTTATCACCACCTTACTGATAAGAAAAGTGCTTTTAGACAGATTATTTCATCTGCCCTGGATTCAGATGGGTGTTTTCCAAACTGCCAAACTCTCTGCTGGTGAATCTCAAGCTTTAGTGTGCTAAAAGTCAGCTAGGGAAGTTTGATAAAAAATGCAGATTTTTTGGTCTCATGCCTAGAGAATCAGCAAGTGTAAGGTAGTCTAGGGAAACTATATATTTATCACTCAAATGACTTGAATACAAGTGGTCCATAGACCACACTTGGAGAAGATGTCAAATACACATGTAATTTATTTTTTTTAATCTGATGTCATTGATGCAATATCATCCCCCCCGCCCCGCCCCCCGCCCAGTGGATGCCCAGGTGTTCCAGCACCATGCATTATGATGAACCATTCTTTCCCCACTTCCTGTAGTTTCAGTTTTGTCTTGAATCAAGTGTCATATGTACATGGGTTCCAAACATGACCCTCCTATTTTATTACTTCAATATGATACTTATCATTGCCTACTGTAAACACTTTGAAAAATTTCACTGTGGACCAAAGGGCAAGAAATCTCGGGAAACTCCATGGGTCATTTTGTGACTGGACATTATATCCTTAAAATTTAGAAATGGTTGTTGACACAGCAATTCCCAGCTTTTCCTGGTATCTTCATTTAAATACACTACTTGGCCTACAGAGTACAGTTTCTGGTATTTGTAGAAATTGGTCTAAAGCTCAGTGACACTCAGGAATTACTCTTTTCCCCTCCCAACTGTCATTGCTTCCTTATTCAAAACCTCTTTTACCAAATCAGCATACAGCATTTTGGAAAGCAAGTCATCTTTTATTAAGAACATCCTATCTTACATTCAGATATCATTAGGGAAAAAAGATGAAATATAGACAAAGTAGTGTTTACCTCTCAGGTCTGCTTTTGAACAAATCTTTCCTTGCAATTTGCTGTTGTCTCAAATGGGGTGCCAATTGTAAATTCAGCTTCACTGAATCCAACTTAAAAATGAGAAAAACAACAGATTATACATATTGCCCACTGGAACAAAAGGCTGTCATTTAAATCTGGTTTGATTTCAGGGTGCCTGGATGGCTCAGTCAGTGGAGCATCTGACTCTTGATCTCAGAGTTGTGAGTTCAAGCCCCATTTAAGTAGAGATTCCTTAAAAGTCAAGTAGTTTTAAAAAATATGGCTTGATGCCAACAAATGTTTTGATAAACTGTCAAGCAAACTCTTAAAAACATTTATTTTTATAGTATTATATGATGCAGCTTAAAAAGCATTGCAATGAATTGTGGGTGGGGGAAGTGGGGCATAGTGATTGAAATTATTTAACTAAAATCATGAAGGAAACTATATAAACTTCAGAGATTCCACTGCCTTGCCTTTCTCAGTGAGTTCTGGGGTGGGAGGCTGTTGCCCTGCTGGATTGCCAAGAAGGGAAAAAGCTTTCCATTAGACATGGTTCAAGTTTCCATTTACATCTGCAGTCATAGATAGTCAAGCGGCGACCCAGATGGCCACAGGAAGTGTGTAGACTAAAGGAAGGATTGCCACCCAAATGATTACAATCTGGCCACCTCAAGTTCTCAACACTGACACTTCAGGAGCACAGAAAGCTGGGGTTTTTCCTCCCCCAGTGTAGGGATGTGAGAAACTCAGGCTCGGCTGCATCATGTAGTTAAGTATCCTGTCTTCATTCTCTGTCAGTGAAAAACCCAACAGGCAAGTGTTGAAAGCACTAAAGTTGTTCTGCAGTTGGTCACATGGCTCCTGGGGTTGAACTGGTTTAATTGATAGTCACTTGGGAAGAAGCAAATGGATTTGGAGACCACAGAAATCACCCACTGGGTGGCTCAGTCAGTTAAGCATCAGGCTTCAGCTCAGGTCATGATCTCACGGTTTGTGGGTTCGAGCCCCATGCCGGGCTCTGTGTTGACAGCTAGCTCAGAGCCTGGAGCCTGCTTCGGATTCTGTGTCTCCCTCTCTCTCTGACCCTCCCCTGCTTACACTGTCTCTGTCTCTCAAAAATAAATAAAAACCATTAAAAAAATAATGAAGGAAGAAGTTCATGGGCTTTCTTCTTGCACAGGGTCTAGTATCTCTGTCTTTTACACATAATTCAGTGATATTTTTCTCCAGCAGCTTGTGCACTCCTCCCAATGATGTGTTGACTATACTTGTATTTTCCCTGCACTAGCACAGTTATATTTTATTGGAAAATTGGAAATAAAAGTCATTACACTAATTGAAGTTGATACTTCTTGGACAGCCACATGCCTGAGAGGCCAAGAGACAGTGCTGAGTAAAAGAATGGTGAGCCTTACTTGAAGGTGGAATACAAGTTCTCTTTGAAAACATTTCTTAACCTTCCCTGATAAAAAGATTTACCTGAGGTATTGGCCCAATATTCAGATTTTCAGTCTTTTCCTTTCCAATTCTGATTTAGACAGACTGAGATATATCCCTGGAATGCATACTTAAACAGCCATGTGATTGTTATCATTAGGAGAATGTGGTAAGACTGCTCTAGGAAATATGATTTTGAAAGTGTGGTTAGAGTCAGAAGGGTCCCTGATTCCCAAATATTCCTCATTGTTCCCATGGAGGTATTTTTCTCTTTCTTAGTGTTTTTCCAACCTGTGTTCTGGACCTCCTACCAAATGCCTTTCAAAGTTTGCTGATCTTGGTCTAAGATAGTTTTCTGTATATTCTTTGACTAT
>NC_043712.1:68711611-68715184 GCF_006229205.1 Suricata suricatta | reverse complement strand
TGCTTTGCCCTTATGCATACAATCTAGAACTTGAGATCTTTAGTTTTACCTGCAAGAAGGCAAGATGTCTAAATCAATGGCCAAGTCAACAAATCAATGTTTACCATGTTCTACATGCTTTAAACTTCCTTACCCATCATTCACCAGGACAGGGAAAGAAGAGGAGGTTGCAGGAATCAGAAAATTCCAGGCATTACAATTCTGATTCAGTGGGCTACTTCTTAAATGTGGCTAAAATGAGATCAGATTACATTTCCTTTGAATCCTTCAATCTGTCAACTTCAACTGCTTGGGCTGTTAGGAGAAATTCAGGAATACCAAGAATTAGCAAGGGCCTGGAGATACCACTAGCATGAGAAGGGCAAAGGAAATGAGACAAAGGAATTCTAAAACACCCCAGGTGAGGATCCCTGCAGAAGGGCTCATTCATAGGTTTCCAGTTGGAGTACTAGGGAATTAAAATGAAAATTAAGGGGTGCTTGTGTAGCTCAGTCAGTAGACCATCTGACTCTTAATCTCAGGGTTATCAGTTCTGGCCAGTATGGCAGGGAGCGTACTAAAAAACAAAAATATAAGTTAAAAGTTGAAAGTTGAATTACCCTTCAGGAGTTTCTAAATTCATTCACTGATATTTTTTTAATGTTCTTAAATTTTATGTTTGAGAGAGAGAGACAGAGCATGATTGAGGGAGGGACACAGAGAGAGGGAGACATAAAATCCGAAACAGGCTCCAGGCTCTACACTGTTAGCACAGAGCATGATGCAGGGCAGTAACTAAAGTACCATGAGGTCATTACCAGAGGCAAGTTGGATACTTAACTGACTGAGCCACCCAGGCACACCCATTCAACAACAATGTTTATCACCCTCTTTTATTCTGCTCCCTGAGGCCAGTCATTGGATCCTTAATTGTTAGATTCCATCTAGACCAGACATTTAGGGGCAAAAATGAAGGGAATTCAATTCAGTTTGGCTATTTATACATCTAAATTGCTCAAGTGAAGGAGGCACCTGAGATAAAATGTCTTCATTATTATTTTAGATTAATTCATTGACTCTAATCTTATCTGTGCCCTATAGTCACAAACATCAAAAGCTGATTGAAAATGTGCATAAATTCATACATAAATGAATTATACATAAATTCATTATAACCCTCATAATGATTTACACAAAATCCAATTAACATTCTATGAAACTTCAGGAGAATCTGACGAGATTCTGATGCTTGCAGGAAAAAAAATAGACAATTTTATCACAGAAAATTTTGAAGTAAAATATGAGATGGAGCTAGCCACACTAGATGTTTAAATGTAAGACCATATAATTAAAATGATTTGCTACTGAAAGAAGAAAATATATATATATATATAATTATAGAACATAGACTAGCCAGTCCAGAAATTGATTTTGTTCCATATAAGAATTTGCTAGAAAATAAAAATGACACCACCAGAAAGGAATAACTGTTTCATGAACTTGTAAAGAAATAGCTCAGTACGAATTTAGGAAAAATAAAATTAGTTTAGACGTGTCCCTTATAGTGTATAGCAAAATAAGTCCCAGATACATGAAAAAAATTAAGTATTTTAAAAATAGCTTTTTCCAAATGCCCACTCAAACAAGGTGTTACACCTGCAAATTTAAAATGCAGGATGACTTCCTAAGCTTCAAATCCTTTTAAGATCAAAAAGCAAAAGACACAGCTGTTCAGATTACATAAAATTAAAACTTCTATTTGTTAAGGGAAAAAAAGCATAAACAACTTCTAAAAAAAGCAGATTTGGAAAATTATATTCAAGAAATTTGGGGAAAAGTTAGCATTTTTAGAAAAGCCATTCTTTTATGACTGTAACAAGAGAGAACATTTTCATATTATTTGTCGATGCATATTTTCTGTCTGTGGCCTTTGTTCAGGAAAGCAGAATTAATCTCCTTAAAACCCCATTTCCATATGACACTTCCTTGTTACAAGAGTACAGGGATTCTGTCACTTACCATTCTCTGATCTCAGCCGTTTTAGTACATATATACTCGACATCTCCCTATACCATCTGCACCTGATATTTATTTAGTAATTTTCATTAAATCAATTATGTTTCACTTAAATAAACTGACATTGCCAAAACCTATAATTTCTGTGAAATTGTTGTTATATGTGATTAAAATTTAAATCAGTAAACTTTGCACAGGCAAAATGGATGACCTTCCACAATGTGGGTGAGCCTCATCCAATCAGGTAAAGGACTTGAGAGGAAAAACTGAGGTCCTCTGAAGAAGGAATTCTGCCTGTAGACTGCCTTAATATTCAAGACTATGACATCACTTCTGCTTTAATTTCGAGCCTGCTGTCCTGCACTGCAGATTTTGAACTTGCGCCAAAGAGCCAACTCCTTAAAACAAATCCCCACCTTCATGCCTCTCTCTGCCTCTCTGTCTCTTTCTGTTCTCTGTCTCTGTGTATGGGTGTGCATATATATACATATCCTATCCTATTGGCTCTGTTTCTCTGGAGAACCCTGAGTAGTACCCTTACCAGCCTTCAGGAACGTTGACTTTCCAAGTCACATTCAAAAGTCTTGGCATCCCCAAGGCTTACCTTACTCTAGCTCCTCCCTCCTATTCCACTTTCGCTTCCTGTGACGTTCCGATGCACACTCTGCTTTACTCTAGCTGGTCACCTCACATCTTTGAGCTCAGCATTCTGTTGATTTGCCAGGCCTCCCCAGGTCCTGCCTTCAAGGCCTGGATCAAATTCCACATGAAGAGCTAAGTAAGAAATAAAAACTGAAAAAAATATTCTCACACTAGAAATTGGTAAAACCAGCTTAGTCAGGTAAGATTTCATCTCACGTGCCAATTCTGACTAACTGGTGGCAGTTACTTGATTTTAAGAAGGATTCGGGGGCTCTCTCTTTCCTAAAGAATGCACACATCTATTAGGGGCATATGACAGTGGAAGGATGAGAAGGGCCAGAGTGGTAATGAACTTGGTACATAATTGCCACCTCTGGCTTGCTTATTAAGGAAACTGGCAAGAGTATTTTCCTGAGCCCTTTCCAATGCTTTAGACATTGGAACAACAAGGCATTAGATCTATGAATTTTTTTACAAAAACTAATCTACATTCTAGTCATTTCCCATAATTACATACGTAGGGAAAGTCAACAAGAGCATTGAAACAAAGGAAGGAGTACAGAGGACAGGCTGCATTGGGCTCCCAAGCATCTCCTTTTTCACACAGAACCAATTTCCCTGCTGGGATGAGCGAGTGTGGGATACAAACAACCCAGATGCCAGTGCAGCCATTCCTTGACCACTGCTGCCCAGCACCCAGCCGCTGGGACACCCTCGTAAAATACCTCTGCCAGATCACTAGGTATGAAAATTCCCCTGGGGCGGCAATAGTTGCATTGGTCGCTCCCCCACATCCCTGTCTTCCCGTCCCTGAACTGCTGACACGAGAACAGAAGCAACGCTTTGCAGCAGACCAACATCAGAGTAATTGTACAGATCTTCCTGAAAATCAGCCCACACGGTCCTAGCAGAAAGCCACCCAAGGCCTGGTTTTCA
>NC_043712.1:68709764-68711511 GCF_006229205.1 Suricata suricatta | reverse complement strand
TGGGCATGGGGACTCCAGATCCCAGTTTTAGGCCTTGTGAACTTTTCTGGTGTCATGTGCCATGTAAGGCAATCAGGTTCCTTGAGGTGGCCTTCAGTGATTAACATGAGCACTGTGTCCCAATCAACAGTTGCAGTGAAGGAGTCCAGGCCTCGAGAAGGGGCTCTTCTCTTGAGGCTTTTCCCATAGAATTTCCATTGGCCCTGGATCAGAGCCTAAATCAGGCTATTTTCTTGGGTTACCAGGACACATATGGTTTCATTAGGCAGGTGAAGTGGCAGATTCAGAGACTTGTGGAGGCTGCCTCCTTACCTCTCCCAGGAGATTCAAGGTCTGTTCCTTCCTTCACAGGTGGGGTAGGGGAGCAGGGAAAAAAACTGATTGTTACATAAGTGTATCAGTGGGGGCACCTGGGCTGTTCAGTTGGGTGAGCGTCCGACTTCAGCTCAGGTCATGATCTCATGGTTTCATCTGGCTCTGTATGGACAGCTCAGAGCCTGGAGCCTGCTTCAGATTCTGTCTCCCTGTCTATCTGCCCCTACCTTGCTTGGGCTCAGTCTCTCTCTTTCTCTCTCTCAAATAAACATTAAACAAAAATTAAGTGTAGCAGTGCTTCCCTGTGGGGAGGAGGTTAGGCTGACAATGACAAGAGTGGGTCATTTTCCTCTGTAGGGATTCTTTCGATGTTTGGGTAACCATCTTTTGAGGCAGAATAATTTACCAAACTATTGATCACTGTCTCTCTACCCTGCCAGAGGTGACTCCAGAAGGAATAAAAAGTTAACTATCCCTTTAGTCTTACAGGAAGTTCTGGACTTCTCCTCTCAGGGGTCACAAATGGCCTTCATGTTTCCTGACCCCAAAGAGAAGTTGTGAGGCACCTGTTGCACAGTCCTCTTCAGACTCTTCTAAGTGAGAGGAAAATTTAGTCAGGTGTTCTTAGGAGAGAGGAGAGGGGGGATGACAGAGGTCCTGTGGTGAAAGGAGTGTTGCTTAAGGCACCAGTGGTCCAGTGACTTGGTAATGATGTAAAGATGTGTTCCTGAAGTAGACGTTTCTCTGTAGAAGTCCTCTAGGAGACACCATGATTCTTCTGAGGGATGAAATGATGTTTGCCGAGATGATGACTCATCAAGCCCCGTTACTTGGGGAAGTGCAACAAAACACTGCATTGCCCAAGCTTGGAATAGAGGCCAAATGAGCTTGGACAATGGGTGAAACGAGCTTGGACAACGAATGTCCCAGTGGCAACCATAATGGACTTCAGAGCAGAGGCTCTTTTGTATATTTTTGCCTGATAGTGAATATTTGCCTGATACCATTATCCTCCCCCACCTACCCCACCGCCAGGCATGACTAATATAGATTACCTTCCTTTTACATAGGGGCTTTGAACCAGATTTAATTTAATTTAGAACAATTAGGCAATGCTTATTGCACTTCAATTTTGTAAAACATGCTTTTATGCATATTACATCATTTAATATTTATAGTCCTTGAAAGGTTTCTTAATCCCCTTTCTTAGAAGGGCAATCTGAGGACAGAGAAGGTAATATATATTTAGTGTGCTAGTGCAGCAAGAAGGAGCTAGGATGGAGAGCTCCCTCGTACTGACTGGAATTATTTGGATGTAATGACAGCAAAAACAATGGGACTGACTTAAGAAAGAGAATCTGTTGATTCAGGTACCTGAGAAAATCTAGCAGTCAGTCTGGTCTCAGGCAGGAGGGTTCAAGCTGGGGCTCAA
>NC_043712.1:68708170-68709664 GCF_006229205.1 Suricata suricatta | reverse complement strand
ATCCCAAACCTACATAGCTCTACTCTCAACAGCCTACCCCATTTGCCTCTCATCTGTCATGCTTGGCGAAGGTCAGTTCTGTGTTTTATAGACCTGTCTTCTAATAAGGGGCTATTTTTTCTTGGATGAAATCACACAAGAAAGTATGTTGATGCCACCATACATGTTCTGTACTAATGTCAGCTCCAACACTGCCCAAAGACAATCCAGCCATTCCCTCAGTGCTTACTGTGTACTGGGCTTTCCTCTCAGCAATGGGGCACACCAGGGAGGGAAACTAAGCTCCCTGTCATGGTGGCGCTTAAGGATGGGTCCTTAGTCAATTCTCTTGCCTAAGCACTCCAAACGTTTTCACTCTCCTTCAATTTCTCCACAATCTTTGAGCATGTGTGCTGCATCATCACAGGGAAATGAGAAGTCACCAGAACATTTCATCATTAAACATTCCAAACAGTAACAAAACGTGAATCCCCATCCCTTCTTTCCTCCTTCCTTCCTATTAAACTGGGAGGTTTTCCTCGGGGATCTGTCCTTGCTTTCCAATGTAGAACACGTTCCCCATTGTGTTGGGATATTTGACTTAACCATCTGCTTTTCCAGAGGGCCGATCCATGTGCTCCTCACCACAAACGCAAAGGGGCTTGATAACCTCTGAGGCGAGAAGGAGCAAAGGGAGGCTTTTCCACGGGGCGGTCTGCTCAGTGTGCAGGCGTTGGGCATAGTCCAGAGGCGAGCCACAGCCAGGGGGGGCTCCGCGCCCAAAGGGAGCTGCACTGAGAGAGGACCTTGTCTTATTAGGGACATGCACAGAGGTGCGGCGACGTCTGGGCTAGCCACACCAGAGGGCGAGGTGGTCCAGGGCGAGCCACACCCAGGGGCGACCCCGAGAAGTTAGTGGCGGCCATGTTGGGCAGTCTAACGGTTAGACGTCTCACCTCAGACTTCTGGTATTTGTGTCCTTCACAAGACAGACTTTGACGAAGGTTTCTGGAGGCTGGAATGACCTTCCCTCCTGCCCACCGTCTGCCGCTTCCGTCCTGGTGGCAGGTCTTCTAGGCCTCTCAGCCCCTAACTTGCCCACAGGAGGCCGCGGCCTCGGAAACCGTGCTGACGCCCGGGGGTGGGGGGCTGCGCCCGGGCCGCGCGGCCCCTTCTGTGGAGGCCACAGGATGGAACCTGCGGAGGTAACCGTCCTGTTGAATATGGCAGTGATATTGACTGCTGTGAAGACTCACTTTACACCAGCTGTCTGGTCTTGCCCAGGAAACAAGTCTCAGATTTCAGCTATTATGTGAAGAGACAATAATATCTAATAGGGGTGGCCCTGAGACCTGGAATGAACAAATAAAATTTTGAGTAGTGTTCACGGTGGATGTTACTGAACAGGTTGGGGGTGCTGATGGTGACCACGTGTGCCTTCCAGCTCCTAGACAGCCCCGTGCCTTGGACGTGCCTGCACAGTTTAGGACAGTGAGGCGTCAAGAGGAAAGTTGG
>NC_043712.1:68706551-68708070 GCF_006229205.1 Suricata suricatta | reverse complement strand
CATGGTTTCTACTTAATCCCAAACCTACATAGCTCTACTCTCAACAGCCTACCCCATTTGCCTCTCATCTGTCACGCTTGGCGAAGGTCAGTTCTGAGTTTTATAGACCTGCCTTCTAATAAGGGGCTATTTTTTCTTGGATGAAATCACACAAGAAAGTATGTTGATGCCACCATACATGTTCTGTACTAATGTCAGCTCCAACACTGCCCGAAGACAATCCAGCCATTCCCTCAGTGCTTGCTGTGTACTGGGCTTTCCTCTCAGCAGTGGGGCACACCAGGGAGGGAAACCAAGCTCCCTGTCATGGTGGCGCTTAAGGATGGGTCCTTAGTCAATTCTCTTGCCTAAGCACTCCAAACGTTTTCACTCTCCTTCAATTTCTCCACAATCTTTGAGCATGTGTGCTGCATCATCACCGGGAAATGAGAAGTCACCAGAACATTTCATCATTAAACATTTCAAACAGTAACACAACCAAAACGTGAATCCCCATCCCTTCTTTCCTCCTTCCTTCCTATTAAACTGGGAGGTTTTCCTTGGGGATCTGTCCTTGCTTTCCAATGTAGAACACATTCCCCATTGTGTTGGGATATTTGACTTAATCATCTGCTTTTCCAGAGGGCCGAACCACGTGCTCCTCACGACAAACGCAAAGGGGCTTGATAACCTCTGAGGCGAGAAAGAGCAAAGGGAGGCTTTTCCACGGGGCGGTGTGCTCAGTGTGCAGGCGTTGGGCATAGTCCAGAGGCGAGCCACAACCAGGGGGGGCTCTGCGCCCAAAGGGAGCTGCACTGAGAGAGGACCTTGTCTTATTAGGGACATGCACAGAGGTGTGGCGACGCCTGGGCTAGCCACACCAGAGGGCGAGGTGGTCCAGGGCGAGCCACACCCAGGGGCCACCCCGAGAAGTTAGTGGCGGCCATGTTGGGCAGTCTAAACGGTTAGACGTCTCACCTCAGACTTCTGGTATTTGTGTCCTTCACAAGACAGACTTTGACGAAGGTTTCTGGATGCTGGAATGACCTTCCCTCCTGCCCACCGTCTGCCACTTCCGTCCTGGTGGCAGGTCTTCTAGGCCTCTCAGCCCCTAACTCGCCCCACAGGAGGCCGCGGCCTCGGAAACCGTGCTGACGCCGGGGGGTGGGGGGCTGCGCCTGGGCCGCGCGGCCCCTTCTGTGGAGGCCACAGGATGGAACCTGCGGAGGTAACCGTCCTGTTGAATATGGCAGTGATACTGACTGCAGTGAAGACTCACTTTACACCAGCTGTCTGGTCTTGCCCAGGAAACCCAAGTCTCAGATTTCAGCTATTATGTGCAGAGACAATAATATCTAATAGGGGTGGCCCTGAGACCTGGAATGAA
Organism: Suricata suricatta; assembly: GCF_006229205.1. NCBI lineage: Eukaryota > Metazoa > Chordata > Mammalia > Carnivora > Herpestidae > Suricata > Suricata suricatta. The sequence goes on along the minus strand of NC_043712.1, from coordinate 68,706,704 downwards.
CAAATAAAATTTTGAGTAGTGTTCACGGTGGATGTTACTGAACAGGTTGGGGGTGCTGATGGTGACCACGTGTGCCTTCCAGCTCCTAGACAGCCCCGTGCCTTGGACGTGCCTGCACAGTTTAGGACAGTGAGGCGTCAAGAGGAAAGTTGG
>NC_043712.1:68697568-68706451 GCF_006229205.1 Suricata suricatta | reverse complement strand
AGAGACAATAATATCTAATAGGGGTGGCCCTGAGACCTGGAATGAACAAATAAAATTTTGAGTAGTGTTCACGGTGGATGTTACTGAACAGGTTGGGGGTGCTGATGGTGACCACGTGTGCCTTCCAGCTCCTAGACAGCCCCGTGCCTTGGACGTGCCTGCACAGTTTAGGACAGTGAGGCGTCAAGAGGAAAGTTGGGAGTCCTCATTTCTGATGCCCTTTGGACCAATAACTTGAAGGATGCTCTCAGTTTGCTAGTTTTCAAAGTAGCCAACAAGAGCTTTTACTGCTGCTGCGACTTAGCAGTGAGTCTAATAGGAACGGTTCAGGGGAACCCAGGTATTAGCCAAGAGAGGCGTTCTGGACGGAGAGAGAGAGGAAGGGCCGTGTGTCATGCCTTGCAAGATTCATTATAGCTGGACCCGCGCCTCTCCAGCAGGCGGATTACATGATTTTTTTATTAGAAACTCTCAGGTAATTGCCTTAAACTGCAGGTATTGATGTAGTCATGCCTCCTGTGTGTCCCGGTTCTGTGTTAGGAAGCCTCACCATGTTTATCGTAGTAAGAGGTGAAAGCGAATCGTATTTGTGACTATTTTCACTATTGCAAAGTGCACTACTAGTGTATTTTATTTTTTTATTTTTTTATTTTCTTTTTCTTTTTTTTTTCTCCATAATATTTTATTGTCAAATTGTTTTCCATACAACACCCAGTGCTCTTCCCCTTAGGTGCCCTCCACCATCACCACCACCTCTTTAAAGATATGGAAAACTAGAGGGGCAACCTCATAGATTCCCACCATCAAAATAATTACCGTTAACTTTTTTATGCATCCTCTTAGGGATTTTGCTGTGCGTAGTTTTAACATTGCTTAGGTATTATCAACTTAAATGAAAAACACTATCATAGACATTTTTCTATTATAAACTTTCTTAACATTTTAATGATAGTCTAATAAGTGATAGAATACTAAATTCACTTTTTGTTGAAATTTGGGTGGGGTCTGAATTTTTTAAATTTTAGTATTTTGTTTACATTGTTTGATCATGATTGTACTTGCTTATAAACCGTCTGTTCCAAACAGCACAGAGCTTTTCCTAAATGTCTAATTAACCCAGGTTTCTGCTCCCAGGGCCAAATCTTCTTTCTTTCTTTAGTCTCCTTTGATGAGTTTTCCACTCATTTGGTTAGGTGTTTCAGCGCTGGATTCTCTTCTGAGTTTCAAGCCAAGGAAACTACCTGCTTGCTAAAACATCCTCAATCTTCCAAACCTAACCTGTTGTCATCCTTTATCTCCAACCTTCCCTTCCCCAGACACTCTGAGTGTCAGCAGCACCTGAACTTCCAAGAAAGAAATACAAGAGCCATTTTACATTTCTCTCTCTTTATTTTTCCTGTAGCTAGTCAGCTACTACATGAAGGAACTGGAAAAATATGCTGTAGAGAGAAATCCTAGAGCTCTTACAGTATACTACATCTTCCTAAATAGAAGGTAAGAGCCTTCAGGTCATGAGCCCTATCTTTGTAGTTAATTTTTAATTATATTAGTAATATATGTTCAAATTCTCCTGAGTCAAAATTAAAACATTCTCATTCAAGTTGAATACCCCATTGCAAAACAAAAACAAGCATCTCATTCCATACCAATTAGTTAATTAATTTCCTTGCTATTTACATTAATATAGATGATCAGTTTCCTACTTGATTAAATTCAATCTGATACTATCGCTATTTTGATGCCCAAATTGTCACATTTAGCTCGTTACTTCAGTTTGACTTCTGTATTCTTTTGATTTGTCTCAATCACTTTCTACTTTCTGACACAAAAAGATGTTTTAGACCCAATGTATACTTTGCCCTGCATAATCCTGGGTTCAGCCATTTTTCCAGGTAGCCTTACTTTTTTTAGCCAGGAATGGTACTGAGAAGCCAAAATCATTGTGACAGAAGTATTCATAATTATTAGGATGTTGCTGCTTGATGGTTCTTTCAGTAAATAGAGCTAGGGAATAAGTGCATGTATAAGCACACATTCACACACTTAAATATTAGTTTTTTTCTTGCTATATCTGTATATGTTGAGAATCACACCAATACCTCCAGTTACAATCTAACACAAGAGGGTTCCTTCTAGTTTTCTACCTAAGTTTTTAACTTCTTTCTCTAACAATGAGAAATCTGGTTCCATTAATTTTTTAAAATATATGTACTTGTTCAATCAGGCCTCCTGTATGGGGTGCAATTTCTCATCACCACCGTCTCCTCCATGTACAGGTACCCCTTCTAGTGCTTAGATAACAATGTGTGTGGTAGCTGTGCTGCGTGGACACCAGTCCTGCACCAGGCGACGCTCCTGTGCCAAGCCCCCCTTCAGGCTGCTTGGGCTCTGACTCTCAGCTCTGGGACACTGCTGACACCTCTCTAGCTGCCCTCTAGTTATTTTGGTGTAGACCCCCATATTGTTTGGTTCATCTACGGCAAGACTGAATTACTCAGAAAGGGAAAAGGGTGAGAAATACTGTATCTTCCCCCCACCCATTTTCTTGAGACATAATTGATATGTATATCAATGTGTACTGCATGTATATAAAAGTGCACACCTTGACTAATTTTGAAACTATTTTTTAATGTTTATTTATTTTAATTATTTTTTGAGAGAGAGAGAGAGAGAGACAGACAGACAGACAGACAGAGTATGAGAAGGGGAGGGGAAGGGAGAGAGGGAGATATAGAATCTGAAGTAGGCTAAAGTCATTGAGCTGTCAGCACAGAACCTGAGGTGGACTCGAACTCACAAACTGAGAGATTATGACTTGAGCCCAAGTCAGTTGCTTAACCGACTGAGCCACCCAGGCGCCCCACAACTTGATGAGTTTTGATAATGAAATCATTAACAAGCTAACAAACATTCATGCCTTCCCTTTCATTTTGAGTTTTTAAAATTAAAGTTTTTATTTTGAAACAAAAGCAGATTCACATGCACCTGTAGGAATAGAGTTTGCTTTGGATTCTGTGTCTTCTCTCTCTGCCCCTTCTTTGCTCATGCTCTTTCTCTCTCTCAAAAATAAATAAACACAAACAAAAATAAAAAAAAGAAAGAAATAGGCCTTATGTATACTTTCCAGCTTTGTCAATCCTAATATCTTATAAAATTATAGTATAGTATGGCAACCGAGGTATTGACATTGATACAGTCAAGGTATAGAATACTTCTATCACTACAGGTATTCCTCCTAGTGCCATTTACAGCCACACTTTCCTCCTGCCCCTACGTTCCTGAATCTGTTTTTTTATTTTAAAAATTTTGCCATTTCAATAGTATTTTATATATATGGAATCATGTGCTACATTACTTGCCCTTTTTTTACTCGGCTTAGTTCTCTGGAGATTCATCTAGCTCTTGTGTGTATCAGTTCACTTTTTTTAAATTGCTGAATAGTATTCCATACCATGAATGTACTACATTTTTTTAAAAATCACTGGTGGAATAACAGTTGGGGTTTTCCAGTTTTGGATAAAAATACTGTGAACATTTGTGTACAGGTTTTTGTATGAACACAAGTCTTCATTTTTCTGCCTAGTAGGAAGATCACCAAGTTGCATGTTTAGTTTTTTAAGATACGGAAACTGTGGCTGTTTCTTTTATATTTTGCATCAACAGCACGAATGATCTAGTTTTTCTTCATCTTTTCTAGCATTTGGTGTTGTCACTATTTAAAAAAAAATTTCTTTAGCCATTCCAGTAAGTGTATAATGATAGATCATTGTGGTTTTAAATTGCACTTCCTGAATGACAAATGATATTAAATATTTTTCTTGGGTTTATTTGCCATTTGTCTTTTGGTGAAAAATTCCTCTCATACCTTTTTTCTACATTCTAATTGTTTTCTTTCTTTTTTTACCAGCAAGTTGCCAGAGTTCTTTATATTTTGTTGATACTAACCTTATGTTGGACATGTTGTTTGCAAGTAGTATTTCCTCCTTGTCTATTGCTTGTCTTTTCATCCTGTTAACAGTGTTTTGCAGAGCAGTAGTTTTAAAGTTTGATGAAAATCAGTGGATAATGTTTTTCTTTTTTGGGTCTTTTTTTTGGTGTCACATCTAAGATCTCTGTGCCTAGCTTTACATCTTGAAGAGTTGCTCCATTTTTTAAAAAAAAGTTTTACAGTATTATGTTTTACTTTGAAGTCTCTGATCCATTTTGAGTTAATTGTTTAAAAGGTTTATTTATTTTGAGAGAGTGGGAGCACATGAGTGGGGGAGGGGCAGAGAGAGAGACGGAGAGAGAGACTCCCAAGCAGGTCAGCTGTGCTGTCAGCACAGAGCTGGAGGCAGAGCTCTATCTCACAAACAGGGAGATCCTGACCTGAGTTGAAATTAAGAGTTGGACGTGTAACCGACTGAGCCACCCAGGCACCCCAATTAATTTTTATATGAATTATGAGACTAAGGCTGAAGTTTATTTTTTTTTGGTGTATGGATGTCCACTTGTTCCAGCATTATTTATTGAAAAGCTAGCTTTACTTCATTGAATTGCTTTTGTGCTTTGTCAAAAATTCATTGAACATATTTGTCTGGTTCTATTTCTGGGTTCTCTATTCAGTTTCATTGTTGTATGTATCTATCTGTGTTAATTATGCACATAGTCTTGATTAGTGTACCTGTAATAAGCTAATTTTTAAATTGGATAGACTGATTCTTTCTGCTTTACTCATATTTTTCAAAATTGTGTTAGTTATTCCAGTTCCTTTGCCTTTCCTTATACATTGTAGAAAATTGTGTCTATAAAAAATCTGCTGGGATTTTTGATAGCAACTGTGTTTAATTGAGGGAGAATTGACATCTTTAGCGTGTTGAATCTTTCAGCCAATGAACATAGTATGGCTCTCCATTTATGTCTTCTTTAATTTCTTTCATAAATATTGTGTAGCTCTCAGCATCTAAGTTCTGAATATGTTTTATACACATAAATATTTTATTTTTTAGTGATTGTAAATGATACCGTATTTAAACTTTTGTGTCTGTGTTCTTGTTGATAATATATAGAAATAGAATAGATTTTGTATGTTTATTTTATATTCTTTGACCTTTCTGACCTCACATATAAATTTTCAGAGATGTTTTTGTAGATTCCTTTAGGTTTCTTATGTAAGCAATCACATCATCTACAAACAGGAGCAGTTTTATTTCCTCCTTTATGAGCACTGGCCAGAACTTTGAACACTGTTTATTAATTAGAATAGCTAGAACAGACAGACCTGCCTTGTTCCTGACCTTAGGGCGCAAGCGTTCATTCACCATAAACATCATGGTAACTAGGTTTTTTGTAGTTTCTCTTTGTCAAGTTGAGAGTTTTTAATCATGAATGGGAGTTCAATTTCATCAAGTGTTTTCTGTATTAAGAGATGTGATCCTCTGATTAGTCTTCTTTAGTCTATTAAATAAGGTGGATTATGCTGATTGATTTTTTAATACTGAACCAGCCTTGAATCCCTGGAATAAATGCTACTTAGTTATGTATATAATTCCCCTTATATATTGTTGATTTCTGTTTGCTAATATTATCACAATGAAGGATATTTACATGTATATTCATGAACAATATTGGTCTGTAGTTTCCATATTTTTGTACTGACTTTTTCCTTATTCTTTTCATTTTTTTGGAGTTTTTAAATTAAAAATTTATTTACTTTACAGTTACAGAGCTTTTTGAATTATCTTTTTCACATTAGTGAATTGAGATCATTTGTGTTTATTAAGAAACATCCATACTGATTGTTTGGTCTATCTGGTCATATGCTGAGAGAGGGCTATTGAAATCTTTGACTATAATTATGGATTTGTCTGTTTCTCCACTAAATGCTATTTTTCCTTCCCTTATTTTGAAACTGTTATTATTAAGGATGTGAATGTTTAGGATTCTTATGTGCTATTGATTATTTGACCACTTTTTCATTATAAAATGACCCTCATTCTCTCATGTGATATTCTTTTCTCTGTAATTTTCTTTGTCTTATGTAGGTACTTCAGCTTTCTTCTTTCTTTCAATTACATTTAACATATCTTCATGTTTGCTGATTCTTTCTTCAGCCTGCACAAATCTGATATTAAATTCCTGTAGTAAATTTTCCATTTTTGTTAATGTATACTTCAGCTTCAGGATTTCTACTTGGTGCCTCTTTATAAGTTCTATATGCTTTTTTGATATTCTCTTTTGGTTTAGATGCCAATTTCTTGATTTCCTTTAGTTCTTTGTCCGTGGTTTCCTTTAGGTCTTTGAATATGTTTAAGACAGTTTTTGTCTAGCAAGTCTAATAACTATACTTGTTAGAGTTTCTGTTAAGTTCTTTTTTCTCTTGTGAATGGAGTGTACTTTTTTATTTCTTTGCATTTCTCATAGTTTATTTTTAAATCTGGGCATTTTGAGTTTTAAAATATTGTAACTCTGGAAATCATATTCTTACCCATGCTGAGGATTAGTTGTTGCTGGCTATAGGTTGTCGTTTGTTTAGTGACTTTTTGAAACTAGTTTAAAAAGAGTTTATTTAGATATAATTCACATACCATATAGTTCACAAATTTAAAGTTTATAATTCAATGATTTTTTAATATAGTCACAAATATGTGCAATCATTACACAGTCATTTTTAGTTGACACTGTTTTGCTTTGTGTTTTTTTAAATTTTTATTTATATTCCAGTTAGTTAACATACAGTGTGATACTAGTTTCAGGTGTTCTTTATAGTGATTCAACACTCTATTTTGGTCTACACCATTTTTGTAAAGATTGTTCTTTGTTGTGTGTGGTCTTTGAAGTCTCTGTTTCTTCAGCTTAGTGCTCAGTTAGTTGTTTGTTAGAGATTTTCTTAAATAACTGGAGAGAAGAAAAAGAAAGGAAAGACCCTGGATCTTTGCAGACTGGCTCTGTGCTAGAGCACTTACTTCTTGTTTTTGTTGAGCCTAAAGATTAGCTACAGGTGAAAGCTTATTGTTTTCTCAGGTATTTTCAGTACATATGTCCTGCTGCTGTGGACATGTGTGTGGATTTCTAGATTTTCTGATGTATGGGAGAGCTTTTCAAAGCTTCCTGGAGTCCCTTCATCTACCATTTTGCATCACTTTCCTCATGGTTTATCTTTTTCTTTATTTCCTTTCTTTTCCTTTTTTCTTTTTTAAATTCAGACAGTTTGTTTCTTTATATTTACAGTGGGTTTCTTATAGGTCGTGTAATGGTCCCTAACAGAAGTTCATGTCCTCATTCTTGGAACCTGTGAATATGTTACCTTACAATGTATAAGGTAATTAAATTTTCAGATGGAATTTAGGTTGCTTATCAGCGGTCCTTAAAATGGGGAGATCTTGTTATCCATGTGGGCCCTGTGTAATCATGTGAGCTCTTAATATCGGAGAACCTTTACCAGCAGAAATCAGAGAGATTTGAAGACAGAGGAGAGGCTGGAGAAATTCAAAATGTGAGGGAGACTTTGATCTTCTGTTGCTGGTTTTGAAGATGGAAGAAGGCAACCATGAGCTAAGATAGTTCCTAGAAGTTATAACAGATCACAGCTGATCGACAAAAGGTAAAGACACTTCCTTTCTACAAATTGGAAAGGTCTTAATTATGCCAACAATTTGAATGAGCAAGGAAATAGATTCAGAGAGTCTCTACAAAGGAATACATCTAGTAGACATCTTGGTTGTAGCCTAATGAGGCCTGTACCAGAGTTTCATTGTGAGAACTGTAGGATAATTAATTTGTGTTGTTTTAAGTCAGTAAGTTTGTGGTAATTTGTTATGGTAGCCATGAAAAACTGATATAGCCTGTTTACATTTAATGTGATTATTTATTTACTTGAGTTTAAATCTACTTGCTATTCATTGGCTCTTTGTCTCTTGTATTATTTGTAATTCTATTACACTTTTTACTCCTCATTTGGATTGTTTTTTACATCATTTTCTTCCTATGTTGGGGCATATTAGCTCTATGTTTTTTAGTGCTTACTTTTAGTCTGGAAAAGTTCCTCACTTGATACACTCTTTATTTATTTTTGTAAGCCTGAGTTCTGTGGAAATACTCAGGCTAAGAACAGGGTGAGGAAAAAAATTATTTGTTAAGTGATGACTATATGGCTTAACATGATATTAAATGATATCAAAAACAACTTTTATTTTTAACATTTCTATAAACAAAGACCTACAGACAAGGGGCACATAGGTGGCAATTAATAAACAACACATATTTTGTATAGGATTGGCATCATGCAATACTTGTGGCTATGGACCTCTTAAAATCTATTAAAAAATAATACATGGTCACACAAAATCTGTATGCAATTTAGGGGTGCAACTAAGAGCCCCAAAATAGAGAACAGCATGATAATTTTAGGTCATCATTTCTTCATTATTTAATTAGAGAGGTCTTTGCTAAAAACATTCATTACTTTTATGTTCTTTCATAGCACTGTACAACTCCCTTTATATGTTCCTGGTTTTAAATTAACATTTATTTGTGTGATCATTTGCTGAATATTTGTATCCTTTTAAAAAAAATAGTTTATTGTCAAATTGGTTTCCATATAACACCCAGTGCTCTTCCCCACAAGTGCCCTCCTCCATCACCACCACCTCTTTCCCCCCTCCCCCTCCCTTTCAACCCTCAGTTCTTTTTCAGTATTCAATAGTCTCTCAAGTTTTGCATCCCTCTCTCTCCCCAACTCTCTTTCCCTCTTCCCCTCCCCCTGGTCTTCCATTAGGTTTCTCCTGTTCTCCTGTTAGACCTATGAGTGCAAACATATGGTATCTGTCCTTCTCCACCTCACTTATTTCGCTTAGCATGACACCCTCAAGGTCCATCCACTTTCCTACAAATGGCCATATTTCA